>NW_028135549.1:0-205212 GCF_964662115.1 Mustela nivalis | reverse complement strand
GAAAAATTTGCAAAATACACATCTGGCAAAGGACTGTTAATCAAAAAGACACAAAGACCCCTTAAAACTCAACAATGGTGGAAAAACCTGATTAAAAATGAGCCAAAGACCTTAGCAGATACCTCACAAAAGAAAATATTACAGATGGCAAATAAGCATATAAAAAGATGCTTCACATCATATGTCATCAGGAAAATGCAAATTAAAACAAAAAAGAGACACCAGTACATACCCAGAATCCAGAACACTGACAACAGAACACGAAATGTTGGTGAGGATGTGGAGCAACAGGAATGTTCTTCCATGTCTATTGAGAATAAAGAATGGAAAACAACTTGGCAGTTTCTTACAAAACTAAACATATTCTTGCCAGATGATTCAGCAGTAGCAGTTCTTGGTATTTATCCAAAGAAGATGAAACCTATACCCACAAAGATGTCTATAGTAGTTTTATTCATTACTGACAAAAGCTTGAAAGCAAACAAGATATCCTTCCATAGGTGAAAGGTCAAATAAAGTGTAGTACATGCAAACAATGGAATCTTATTTAATGCTAGAGAAATGAATTACCACGCCATGAAAAGATATGGATATAAATATTTAATAAATATTTGATTTTAGGCTTCTACCAGTCTATCAATAGTATTAGTATATTTTAACAGTGAATGCTCAGCATTCACGAATTTACCTAATAAAATATTTGGGGTTCAATATTTTAAATACTTCAACCTCTATGATTATATTCCTAATAATTTTGAATTGGGGTAAATAAACCTTAATTTTTTGTAACTTGTTTCTTATTGCAAAAGAGCTCAATGAAATTTTAGAAAATAAAATTTACCAAAAAAAGTTTAGTTTACTATTGCCAAATAATTTAAAACTTTACCTTATATTCAAATACATATATTTTTGAAAATTGATTTATAGGCTACTAAAACCAAAACTTTTAGTTATACTAGATTTCATGTCATGCAATCAATTCCAGAAAGCCATCTGGCAATGACATGTCTTAAATAGAGTTAAGATCAGTGTCATTTTTGTGTGTGGTGTAAGGAAATGGTCCAATTTCATTTTTCTACATGTGGCTGTCCAGTTTTCCCAGCACCATTTATTGAAGAGGCTATCTTTTTTCCATTGGACATTCCTTCCTGCTTTGTCGAAGATGAGTTGACCATGGATTTGAGGGTCTATTTCTGGGCTCTCTATTCTGTTCCATTGATCTATGTGTCTGTTTTTGTGCCAGTACCATGCTGTCTTGATGTTGACAGCTTTGTAATAGAGCTTGAAGTCCGGAATTGTGATGCCACCAACGTTGGCTTTCTTTTTTAATATCCCTTTGGCTATTCGAGGTCTTTTCTGGTTCCAAATAAATTTTAGCATTATTTGTTCCATTTCTTTGAAAAAGATGGATGGTACTTTGATAGGAATTGCATTAAATGTGTAGATTGCTTTAGGTAGCATAGACATTTTCACAATATTTATTCTTCCAATCCAGGAGCATGGAACATTTTTCCATTTCTTTGTGTCTTCCTCAATTTCTTTCATGAGTACTTTATAGTTTTCTGAGTATAGATTCTGTGTCTCTTTGGTTAGGTTTATTCCTAGGTATCTTATGGTTTTGGATGCAATTGTAAATGGGATTGACTCCTTAATATCTCTTTCTTCTGTCTTGCTGTTGGTGTAGAGAAATGCAACTGATTTCTGTGCATTGATTTTATATCCTGACCCTTTACTGAATTCCTGTATAAGTTCTAGCAGTTTTGGAGTGGAGTCTTTTGGGTTTTCCACATATAGTTTCATATCATCTGCGAAGAGTGATAATTTGACTTCTTCTTTGCCGATTTGTATGCCTTTAATTTCCTTTTGTTGTCTGATTGCTGAGGCTAGGACCTCTAGTACTATGTTGAATAGCAGTGGTGATAATGGACATCCCTGCCGTGTTCCTGACCTTAGTGGAAAAGCTTTCAGTTTTTCTCCATTGAGAATGATATTTGCGGTGGGTTTTTCATAGATGGCTTTGATGATATTGAGGTATGTGCCCTCTATCCCTACACTTTGAAGAGTTTTGATCAGGAAGGGATGCTGTACTTTGTCAAATGCTTTTTCAGCATCTATTGAGAGTATCATATGGTTCTTGTTCTTTCTTTTATTGATGTATTCTATCACATTGACTGATTTGCGGATGTTGAACCAACCTTGCAGCCCTGGAATAAATCCCACTTGGTCGTGGTGAATAACCATTCCCTTACACCACACACAAAAATAGACTCAAAATGGATGAAGGACCTCAATGTGCGAAAGGAATCCATCAAAATCCTTGAGGAGAACACAGGCAGCAACCTCTTCAACCTCTGCCGCAGCAACATCTTCCTAGGAACAACGCAAAAGGCAAGGGAAGCAAGGGAAAAAAATGAACTATTGGGATTTCATCAAGATCAAAAGCTTTTGCACAGCAAAGGAAACAGTTAACAAAATCAAAAGACAACTGACAGAATGGGAGAAGATATTTGCAAACGACATATCAGATAAAGGACTAGTGTCCAGAATCTATAAAGAACTTAGCAAACTCAACACCCAAAGAACAAATAATCCAATCAAGAAATGGGCAGAGGACATGAACAGACATTTCTGCAAAGAAGACATCCAGATGGCCAACAGACACATGAAAAAGTGCTCCATATCACTAGGCATCAGGGAAATACAAATCAAAACCACAATGCGATATCACCTCACACCAGTCAGAATGGCTAAAATCAACAAGTCAGGAAATGACAGATGCTGGCGAGGATGTGGAGAAAGGGGAACCCTCCTACATTGTTGGTGGGAATGCAAGCTGGTGCAGCCACTCTGGAAAACAGCATGGAGGTTCCTCAGAATGTTGAAAATAGAACTGCCCTATGACCCAGCAATTGCACTATTGGGTATTTACCCTAAAGATACAAATGTAGTGATCTAAAGGGGCACATGCACCCGAATGTTTATAGCAGCAATGTCCACAATAGCCAAACTATGGAAAGAACCTAGATGTCCATCAACAGATGAATGGATCAAGAAGATGTGGTATATATACACCCAATGGAATACTATGCAGCCATCAAAAGAAATGAAATCTTGCCATTTGCGACAACATGGATGGAACTAGAGCGAATCATGCTTAGCGAAATAAGTCAAGCAGAGAAAGACAACTATCATATGATCTCCCTGATATGAGGAAGTGGTGATGCAACATGGAGGCTTAAGTGGGTAGGAGAAGAATAAATGAAACAAGATGGGATTGGGGGGAGACAAACCATAAGTGACTCTTAATCTCACAAAACAAACTGAGGGTTGCTGGGGGGAGGGGGTTTGGGAGAAGAGGGTGGGATTATGGACATTGGGGAGGGTATGTGCTTTGGTGAGTGCTGTGAAGTGTGTTAACCTGGTGATTCACAGACCTGTACCCCTGGGGATAAAAATATATGTTTATAAAAAATAAAAAATTAAAAAAAAATAAAAAAAAAGATGGGTGTTATTACAATGCAAGATGGAAACAAAGATAGTATAACAATTGAGTGTTACATAATTTTTCTGTTTTGATCAAGTTACTAATCTACAAAAGGCTTTTATCGGTGACAGACTTGGGAATTTAACAAAACTTTTAAACTAGCATGTGCGACTCATTCCTAGAAAACAACACAATCAATAACACTTTCTTTAGGTGAAATCATGACTATTTCTCCATTTGAATAAAAAGGGGAGCAACCCCAATAAGTTTATTGAACATGAAAAGTTGAAATGCTATAATGCTCCTAAGGAATTAAATGATCCAGTCATGAATTACAAAAAAAGCATATAAATTACCAAAGTGTTTGTATAATTGGAATGTACAACTGCCCATTATCGTTCAATAGTGTAGGCTTGTACAAGAACTCTATAAAAGAACTCCACTTCTAAACCGTGGAAAATATGTTCCCTTTCCCCCTATATACAAGTATTAAGCCATTCATTTAGCTTTTAAAATATCCACTTAATACAGGCTTTTTACTCATTTGAACAGGCAGCAGGGCTCTATTCTTATTGCTTACATCTGAAGGATAGACGTCTAGCGTAAGAGGTAAAGCCCATAAAGGAGCCCAATAATAACAACAAAATACAGTTTAGTGAGCCCTTACAATCTGCCAGCTACCTTTCTGAGAATACTTCAATTAATAAAACATATAAAATACCTGACCACAAAGAGCTTGCATTCTTTTGAAATATAATATTAAAATAAACCAATAATAGAGGGGCACCTCGGTGGCTCAGTCCATTGAGTGACTGCCTTTGGCTTGGGTCATGATCTCAGGGTCCTGGGATGTAACTCCCCAGCAGGCTTTCTAGGCAGTGGGGTGTTTTCTTCTTCCTCTGCGCCCCCTCCCAATTCTCTCTCTCTCTGTCTCCAATAGGAAAATAAACCAATAATAGAATAATCATTGATGGTTGATGGTGATAAGTGTTACAAAGAAATACAAGAAAGGTAAAAGCCATTGGAGAATGCTGGGATGAAAGTTAATTGTATTTTGTGTTGGGTGGTTATATCTCATTTGTGAGATGTTATTTGCACAAAGACCCAGGAAGTGAAGGAGGGTGTTATACAAATATTAAAGGAAAAGATTGCTCTAGGCAGAGCAAGTAAGTATATAGACTTTGTGTGAACAGCTGGTCTGTTACTTTTGAGGAAAAGCAAGGAGGCCAATGAGGAGTTCATAGTGGTGGAGAGAGGAAGAACGTATTGACGTATGATGCTCTAGTACATTGAAACGCCTTCAGTTTTTATTTAATATGAAAGGGGAAGATACCAAAAGACTTTCAACAGCAGAATAAAATCATCTGACTTGATTTTTAGGTTAAGTTGCTGTACCAAAATAAATTTGCAGGGAGAAAGAAATGCAGTATGTGTGGAAGTGGGGTTATCAATCAAGTCAATAATTCAGGAACATATGATGGTGTTTTTAGCATGCTGGGTGGTAATAGAAGTGGTGAGGTATGGTTTTTATTTTGTATCTATTTTGATGGTGAATATTCTGGTGAACAGGACGGGGTATGTGCAGGACAGACAATATCAATATTTATTTTACATGCACAAACAGAAGGGAGGAGTCTTCATTCCCTGATATGGAGAGAATTCTGAGTTCAAATGTTCTTTCTGATTAAATGGCATAGTGATGATGTGTATTTAGTAAGACAGTGAAAGAGAGCAGTAAGCATAATGTTAAGCGGTAAGACATTATAATACATTTGAACATCAAAAAACGTTGTGTTGGATCATCTGTTTATGTGAGTAAATAAATAAATAAAGCTTCCTGGGGTTCTGATAGAGGTAAAGAAGACTACTATATGATCCAAAGGGGCACGTGCACCAAATGATTATAGCAGCAATATCCACAATAGCCAAACTATGGAAAGAACCTTGATGTCCATCAACAAATGAATTTTATATATATATATGATGGAATACTATGCAGCCATCAAAAGAAATGAAATCTTGCCATTTGCGATGACATGGATGGAACTAGAGGGTATTATGCTTAGCAAAATAAGTCAACCAGAGAAAGAGACTATCATATGATTTCCCTGATATGAGGAAATGGAGGTGCAATGTGGTGGGTTTGGGGGACAGGAAAAGAGTAAATGAAACAAGATGGGATCGAGAGGGAGACAAACCATAAGAGACTCTTAATCTCACAAAACAAACTGAGAGAAGCCAGGGGGTTGGGGAGGGTAGGGAGAGGGTGGTGGGGTTTTGAACATTGGGGAGGGTATGTGCTTGGTGAGTGCTGTGAAGTGTGTAAACCTGGCGATTCACAGACCTGTACCCCTGGGGCTAATAATACATTATATGTTAATTAAAAAAGAAGAAGAAGAAGAAGACTACTATAAATCCAATGCTATGGTTTTCAGCAAAGAGTGTGTAATCAGGCATATTTTATTAAAGTATCCAAGTAAAATGATGGTCGAACATTGGAATAACAGAAAACATAAAAATCAGAGATTTTAAAAAGAGATATGGGACAGTGTAGAGAATATAGTCAATGATATTATAATAGTGTTATATGGTGACAGATGGTGGCTATATTTGTAGTGATCATCGAATAATATATGGAGATATTGAAAACCTGAAACCAATGTAACACTGAATATCAACTATACTCAAATAAAAGAAGAGTAAAAATAAAATATTTAAATTTAAAAAGATAAAAAGAGGGACAAGAATTTGAGAAGTGAATTCAAAATGAGTAAAGATGAGGCTAAGACATACTTTGAACCTTGAGGAAAACACCATTTTGAAAATTCTTCCCATTTTGAGAAAACTCAAATGAATCAATACCATAAAAGAACCCATTTTAACTGAGAGATGTAATGAATGCTCAAGATATAATTTTAACAGGATAATTCTTCCCTCTGAAACAGCATACAGAAACCAGGGGAAACACTTGGAAGCAAAATAAACTATACTGAAAATAAGAATCAGGAAAAAGATAAATGATGAAAGATAAGATAATTAGACCTGCGACAGAGATCTA
Source organism: Mustela nivalis (assembly GCF_964662115.1). Taxonomy (NCBI): domain Eukaryota; kingdom Metazoa; phylum Chordata; class Mammalia; order Carnivora; family Mustelidae; genus Mustela; species Mustela nivalis. The sequence continues at coordinate 198,670 of NW_028135549.1, read as the reverse complement.
GTGAAGAGAATTTTTAGCTTGTGGTTTAATGTTTTTGAGGATAATCTAGAGTTCATAACTGCCTTGAGACAGGCTGGGTGTAGGCAGTTTAGGCAGACCCCTAAGACAGGCCTACTTTGGGCAGGTGGTGTTGGAGGAGGCCATTGGGCTGGACAAAGACAAATCCAACCATTTGACTAAAGTGTCTGTGAAGATGTTGAAGTCAGATGCAACAGAGAAAGACCTGTCAAACCTAATCTCAGAAATGGAGATGATGAAGATGATTGGACAGCACAAGGACACCATCAACCTGCTGGGTCCTGCACACAGGACGGTCCTTCGTACACTCTCACAGAATATGCCTCCAAAGACAACATACAGGAGTACCTGCAGGCCTAGAGGCCTCCTGACCTGGAGTACTGTTACAATATCAGCCACAATGCAGCAGAGCAACTCTCCTCCAAGGACCTGGTATCCTGTGCCTATCAGGTAGCCTGAGGCATGGAGTACCTTGCCTCCAAGAAGTGCATACACCAAGACCTGGCCACCAGGGAAGTGCTGGTGACAAAGGACAACATGATGAAGATCTCAGACTTCAGCATTGACAGAGATATCACCACATCAGTTACTATAAAAAGACAACCAACAGTGGACTGCCTGTGAAGTGGATGATCCCTAAGACCATGTTTGGCCAGATCTACATCCACCAGAGTGACTTCTGGTCTTTTGGGGTGATCCTGTGCAAAATCTTCACTCTGGAAGCCTCCCATAACCTGGAGTGCCTGTGGAGGTGGTTTTCAAGCTGCTGAAGGAGTCATTTGATGGATAAGCCAATGAGTGCACCAGAGAGTTATACACAATAATGAGGGGTGGCTGGCATGTGGTACCCTCAAGCTGCTGGTAGAAGACCTGGATCATACTGTGGCCTTGACGTCCAACCAGGAGTACCCGGACCTGTCCTTGGCCCTGGAACAATACTGTCTATGCTTTCCCAACACCCAAAGCTCCACCTGCTCCTCAGAGAAGAATTCCACCTTCTCTCATGTGCCGTTGCCCAGGGAGGCCTATCTGCCCTGACACCCAGCCCAGCTTGCCAATGGTGGACTCAAATGACTAGTATCCCTATTACTCCTGTCCAGATTCCATCATAAGCTGTAACCCTTACCCTCCACCCTCCCTGCAAGACTCACTGCCTTCTCCTTTGTCCCTTTCCTACTGGCAGGAGCCAGCTGCCTACCTGAGGCCTTCACCCTTTGAAATTCACCTCACTTCCCCTTCCTCTTCCTCCTCCTTACAACCTGCTCATGAAAGAAAGGCACAGAGAGGCAGGTACTTGCTCGTGACTACTTCCTTCCCTCCCATATGTTGGACCAAAACCCCTCCTGGCATCTGGTACTGCCTGGACGTCGAGGGAGTGGGAGATGAGGCGTGCCAGAGAAAGCTGTTGGAGCTTTCCTGTTTTGGTTTTGTCTGCTTAGCATAACATGTAAGACTGAGTTCTGGTGGCAGGGACCTAGTCCTTGGGGCTATAGCACTAGCTTCGGGAGGTCAACTGCTCTGGGCCTTGGCTAAGAGCAACCCCTGCTCCAGAGATATGGTGCCAAGGGCTTATTAATTATGATACTAATTTGCTTTGCTGACCAAATGCCTGGTATCAACAGATGGGAAGGCAAAGACTGGAAGCAGTGTTGTGACCATGGGGTCCAGCCCCAAACTATGAAGAAAACACAAAGTTATAAATCTGAGTAAGTATATATTTACACACCTCTTTAAATAGGTTGTTATCAAAGATTTAATCAATGGGTAATATGCTGCTCATGGCTGGGAAGCATCAGTTGCCATATATTATAAACAAAGAAAAGAGGTGTCTGGGTGGCTTCCTCAATAAGTGTCCCTTCTTTTCAGGCCATGATCCCAGGGTCCTGGGATGGAGCCCCACATCAGGCTCTCTGCTCAGTGGGAAACCTGCTTCTCCTTTTCCCTCTGCCCTGCTTATAGTTCCTCTTCCTGTCTCTCTGTCTGTCAAATAAATAAAATATTTAAAAAAAAAAGAAACAAACAAAATGTTTTTAAAAGGTCTTTTTTTTTTTTAATTTTCTAGGGGTGCCTGGATGACTCAGTTGTTTAAGCAGATGTTTCCCCAGTGTACAGGGATCCAGCGACTGCATGGGACTACTTGCACCCCAAGGAGCTTGCTTCTTCCTCTCCCTTTGCACGTTATTCCTCCCGCTTGTGCGATTCCTCTCTCTCTCTCTCTTGCTGTCAATAAACAAAATAAAATCTTTACTAAATAAATTAATAAATAAACCTACTTCCAGTTTAGGTCCCTTAACAAAAATTGCTACTGCTTCATTTAAAAAAAAAAAGATAATTTAGAAAGATGCTTCCAGAGCTAAAAAGCTGTTTTTTTTTTTTTGGATTAAATATAGAAGTGCTTTATAAAGTAAAAGAAAAAATATGCTATATTAACACTAATCACAGTATAACTTTGGTAGTTATATCAAGATAATGAAAAGTGATTTTAAAGCAAATTTCATTATCAGACATAAAGATCAAGGCAAAATTACAGAAGAGTAAAAGGATGAATTCATCAGGGAGTATAATAATTCTTGACTTTTAATACTTAATAACAGATTTGGGGATATATAGGGAAAAACTAAGAACAAAAATCATAACTTCTACCTTAGAAGAGAAATGGAAAAAAGTTTCAACACCTTTATTTTGAGATTATATAGACAAATGGTCATCAAATTGGTAAGATATGTAAGGCTTGAACAAAATTATCAACTAACTAGATATGCTTGATATTACAGAACACTCCCAACAACCGCAGACTACATATATCTTAAGCCATGATTTTCTTTGCAAAGGTCAACATTGATAATGTTCTAGTCATACCTCCGTGTACCAGGAAAGAATTAGCATATTTCTTGAAAGACACAGCTATCAAAGCTCCATTGAGAAACCGTAATGATGGAGAAGGGATTTGCAAATTATATATCTGATAATGGACATCTACTCTGTTTATTAAAAAATGAATAAAAATAAAATACCTTACTAATAACCAAACAGAGTATCCAATTTTACATGTGAAGAAAATTATTGAAGAGACATGTCACCAAAATGATATGGATGGCTTATAAGCACATGACAAATTTATCAACATTTAGACATTAAAGAAATACAAATTAAAATCATAATGAGACATGCTTACATATCTATTAGAATGGCTAAAATTATAAAGGCTAATTGTACTTCGTCTGAGCTAGATTGAGAAGCAACAAAAAATCTAAACTGTTGTTGGCATATATCATGATACCACCACTTTGGAAAATAGTTTGAAATATTTTTTTAAATGCAAAATATGTTGCAGTTACACAAATAGCCATTTTACTTCTAGGCATTTAACCAAGAGAAACAAACCCTATGTTCATACAAGGACTTGTATATGAATTTCATAGCAGCTTTATTTTTAAGAATTGAAAACAGTGGAAATGTTCATCAATGTCCATCAATAGAGCAAAGACAAATTATGATCTATTCATTAAAGAGATTACTATTCAACATCAAAATGAACTATTTACAATTGGAGATTCTCAAAGTAATGATGCTGAGAAAAGAAAAGCCAGGCAATAAATAGTATATACTGTGTGATTCCATGACTATAAAAAAATCTAGAAAATACAAATTTATATATAGTCACAGTCTTCAAATATATTGGTGTGATTTTCGTGCCTTCTTCTGTGCTCCCATAGCTTCCTACACTTGGATCTCCGAGCATTTGTTACACCATGTGAAAATATGAACTCTTTTTCTTTATTATGTCTTACAAGAAAAAGAATCCTTGAAATTTTATGGACATTTGAACTCTCAGTTATAAGCAGAAATTCTATCATACAGTAAATTTCCAAATATAAAAGCCAGAGTTTTACAATGACTTCTAAGCTTTTAACTGATCTAGCCACTCATGTGACCTCTGTGACCTCTTTCCCTGCTACTCTTCAGTCCCTCACAGTGGCCTCCTTGCTATTCCTCAGATATACCAGGCATGATCCAACCTTATGGCCTTCAAGATAGCCAATTCCTTTGTCTGGAGTGACCTTATTGCTGATAGTTCTGGGCAAATTCATCACCTTTCCATACGTTTGTTCAATTGTCAGCTTCATTGTAACTACCCTGATCTTCCTATTAAAATTCTTACCTCCCCATTCCCTGCCTAGCAACCTTGATTTCTCTCACCCTGATCTAATTTTTCTTTTTCCCCATTGTACTCATCATTTTTGAATACACTATGCAATTTTTATTCAGGTTTATAGCTTTTAATTTTCTCACCCATTCAAATAAACGTTCTACAAATCCAAGTATTTCATTTACCAGTGTAGTATGAAGTAATATCTGCCATAAAATAGGTTCAATAGACAATTGGTAAATTTCAGAAAAAACTAATGTTGAGAGTATACTGAATTTCATAAGTCATTTCAATATTTTTTTCCAAAAAATAAACTATGTGAAACATACCTTAAATTTACTTTCAAAATATTTTATAGCATATAATGGACAATATACATAAGCCTCAAAGAAACAATCATATAAATAACGATTTCATACCTACTTAAAAACTGCATAATACCACACTCCTAGATCCTCTCTGAATGCTCTAAAATAAACCTTCAAAAGAAATACATTTTTAAAAATTACAGATTTTTTGGCAAATAATTTAATAAAATAAAAGTTTCATTCATCTATGTAGATCATAATAAATGTTTTTAATAAGCATGAAATTATAACTCTGAAGTGTGCTAAAATGAAACCACCTGCTAAGGGTGAGAGAACAAAAATAAACATCATTTTTCCAAATAAGAGGAATTTATTACCTTTGAATCAAAGCATGTGGATTTGTTCAAACTGGCAATAAAGGAATATGGAAACACAAAACATAGAATGTCATATTTTAGATTTCTAAAAGACTTCAAAGTGAAGAGTATACATTTTTTAAATGCTACATAATGCTACATAATGACAAGATGACAGGGTGTGACAAATAGCATTTTAAAAGCTCTACTCATAATGGAACTGAAAGTGTCATTTCCCTATAATTTTATATATGTCATTAATTTACAATATCTGGATACAACATATTACCAAACAGATGTTCATCAAAGACTAAATTATTTTTAATGGAACATAATATTTTGAACCTACATCTATTAATCATTTTTTCGATCTAACATTTATAGTCTGGCTAAACATTTTATCAGTTGTCGACAAAATTAAAAAAAAATAGGATAAAAAGTCGTGTTTGGAAAAGTAGATTTTCTTTGAAATTTGCAACTAAATGAAAATATTTGCTGATATTTTTAAAACTTTAAAGGTAATTTTAAATATATCTGACCTATCAGATGATATAAAATTTTTGGAGAAAATATTACATATTTTTTTGATCTTGGTTGAAGGTATTAATAAAGATCAACTGCTTGTATTATTTGCATTGTGATATCTTAGTTAATAAACATGAATAACTGGTATAAAATATGTTTTTTTAAAAATTTTATTTATTTACTTGACAGAGATCACAGGAAGGCAGAGAGGCAGGCAGAGAGAGAGAGGAATGGAAGCAGGCTCCCTGCTGAGAAGAGAGCCCACTGTGGGACTCAATCCCAGGAACCTGGAATCATAACCTGAGCCGAAGGCAGGGAATTTAACACACTGAGCAACCCAGGCACTCCAGAATATGATTTTTTTATATATAGAATTATAGTTCTTGCCAAAATATGGAACTAGCTGGAACTGAATGCCTCCTTCAAAGTCAGCTCTTTAAAAATTATGCAAGTGTAATATAGAACTATTTCGGATATGAACCAAGAACAAAGAAATGATGATAAATTCCTTAAAAGACTCAAAGTTGCTCTTGACTGGTATGTTTCAAGCTCTATTCCTGGTTTGAGGACAGTTTTTAACAGGCCTGTCACTGTAGAAATCAGCTGGATGTCTAGAGGCTATCAGAACTGTGCAAAAACCTTGAAGGGGTAAAGACTTGAAAATTCTTTAGAGAGATTAGCTCCCTAAGGCATTATTAATCCACACATTATCCTCCAAACAATTAAGACTGATGGATGAGGGGCACCTGAGGGGCTCTCTCATCATGTGGGTGGTGGGTTAAGCCTCTGCCTTCATCTCAAGTCATGGACTCTGGGTCCTGGAATCCAGCCCCACATCGGGCTCTGCTCAAAAGGAAGCCTGCTTTCCTCCCTGCTTGCCTGCCTCTCTGCTTACTTGTAATCTCTCTCTCTCTCTCTGTCTCTCTCTCTCTCTCTCTGTGTCCAATAAATAAATAAAATCTTAAAAAAAGGCTGATGGATGCTAAATTATGAAAACTGCTCCCTCCAAATGATGCTTCTTCATAAAGATTTAAGAATTTAAAATTGTAAGAATTTAAAATTGAAACTTGATTGTAGGATTTATGTTACAGAACAACATCAAGTGAAGGCAGTTATTATTAGATCTGAAGTATTTGTGATTCTGAATTCTTGGCCTCATTAGTAAATTTGTTTTTAAATTCTCCCATGGAGTGGTGATTGGCCTTCAGTCTTTCACTGATGTACATCATTGGGTCAAATGAGATGTGTGTGCCCAGATCTATATATAATCTTCTTTGTATTTCACTGGAGATGGCATTTCTGAGTTTTGTTCAATTGAATTTGGACAGATGTTTTAATAGTCACTTCTAGAGTTGGCCCTGGAGAATATCTTCATTTTTTTTTTTTTCTCTTCCTGATTCTCTGAAAAACCCGGACTAATTCACATTATCACAGTCATATCACAATTCAAGTTTTTCCAAACACTATAGCTGCAAAATAGAAGAAATCTACTCAGAATGTAATGCTATTGTGAATGATTGAGAAAGAAAACATTATTGTAATTAAGCTACCAGGTTTCAATGTATTTTATTGTTGCTTAGAAAATCCTAGCATACCCAGACTTTACAGAGATTTGATGATCCTAAGAGGAGCTGAACTCATGGACCAAAATAACTATGCACATAAAAAGTACAATTACTTACCTAAAAAAGATGATGTGGTTAACTTTATATGGCAATCAAAGTGTTATTGGAACAGGAATTTAAAAAATAGCTTAGGGGCGCCTAGGTGGCTCAGTGGATTAAGCCACTGCCTTCAGCTCAGGTAATGATCTCAGGGTCCTGGGATCAAATCCTGCATCAGGCTCTCTAATCAGCAGGGAGTCAGCTTCTCTCTCTCTCTCTCTCTCTCTCTCTCTATTTCTGCCTGCCCTCCATCTACTTGTGATCTCTCTCTGTCAAATAAATAAATAAATAAATAAAATCTTGAGAAAAAAGAATGACTGTAGTTTTAAAAAATAGCTTAAAAGGGGCACCTGGGTGGCTCAGTGGGTTAAAAAGACATGTAGACCTGTGGATTAGAGTAGAGTGCCCAGATATGGACCATCAACTCTATGGTCAAAAAATCTTTGACAAAGCAGAGAAAATTATACAGTGGAAAAAAGACAGCCTCTTCAATCAATGGTGCTGGAAAAATTGGACAGCTATGTATGGAAGAATGACACTCAACCATTCTCTTATACGATACATAAAAATAAATTCGAAATGGACAAACGACCTCAACGTGAGGCAGGAATCTATCAAAATCCTAGAGGAGAACATAGGCAGTAACCTCTTGGACACTGGCCACAGCAAATTCTTTCAAGACATGTCTCCAAAGACAAAGAAAACAAAAGCAAAAATGAACTTTTGGGACTTCATCAAGATCAAAAGTTTCTGCACAGTAAAGGAAACAGTCAACAAAATGAAGAGACAACCCACGGAAAGGGAGAAGATTTTCACAAATGACATTACAGATAAAGGGCTGATATCCAAGATCTATGAAGAACTCCTCAAACTCAACACACAAAAAACAGATAATCATGTCAAAAAATGGGCAGAAGACATGAACAGACACTTCTCCAAAGAAGACATACAAATGGCAAACAGATGCATGAGAAAATGGTCATCATCATTAGCCATCAGGGAGATTCAAATCAAAAGCACATTGGGATACCACCTTACACAGTTAGAATGGCCAAAATTAACAAGGCAATAAACAACAAGTGTTGGAGAGGATGTGGAGAATGGGGAACCCTCTTACACTATGGGTGAGAATGCCAGTTGGTGCAGCTACTTTGGGATACAGTGTGGAGACTCCTTAAGAAATTAAAATTAGAGCTACCCTATGACGCTGCAATTGCACTACTGAGTATTTACCCCTAAGATACAGATGCAGTGAAAAGAAGGGACATCTGTACCTATAGCAGCAATGGCCACAGTCATTAAACTTTGGAAAGAACCAAGATGACCTTCAATGGATGAACGAATAAAGAAGATATGATCCATTTTTACACTGGAGTATTATGCTTCCTTCTGAAAGGAAGGATACCCAATTTTTGTAACAACATGGGCGGGACTGGAGGAGATAATCCTGAGTGGAATAATTCAAGCAGAGATTGTCAATTTTCATATGGTTTCACTTAATTGTGGAGCATAAAGAATAACACAGAAGACACTGGGTGATCAAGAGGAGAAGTGAGTGGGGGGAAATTGGAGGGGGAGACAGACCATGAGAGACTCTGAGAAACAAACTGAGAGTTTTGAGGGGATTGGGCAGAGGGTTGGGTAAGCCTGTTAATGGGAGTTATGGAGGGCACATTTTGCATGGAGCACTGGGTGTGGTGCATAAACAGTGAATTTTGGAACCCTGAAAAAAATAAAATAAAAATGACAACAACTCCTTTTCCCAACATGTGGTAGGAGTCCCCCAAATGATTGGAAGCAGCCTCCATTAGAGATCAATCCACTGCATGTTGAAGGTCCTCCCACTTCAAAAAGACCAAGAAATATCCAATCCCAAAACAAAGTAAGGGCCAGCTCCACCTCATGGAATACCACCTGCTCTCCCTTAGATAGTGTGCTGTTGCTTTAATAAACCTGCCTTCTGCTTTCACTTGGGCATTGATCTCTAATTCTCACATGCCAACAATAAAAATAATGATGGTTTACCATTACAATTCATAGAAAAGGAGGTACAGGGAAATTGAATGGAAGGGAATAACAAAGTAGGTTCATAAGTCAATCTTCCTTGTAAAAACATTAACCTGAAAGAGCATTTCTGCCACCTCTCTCCTGTTTGATCTGATAAAGAATGACCATGATACATGAATTATAGTTCGGGATTCTGAAAAGCATAATAGCTTTATACCAACACTTGAGCTTGCTTTTATTTATTTATTTATTTATTTATTTATTTATTGCTAACAAGATAGGTCGATTGGATATGCGGTTCCTGACAACCAACCTCAGAAGAGATTCCATCTTCATGAGAAGTCAGAAAGAACCACAAACCAAACCTCAAAATGGATTCAAAGAGAAAATACTCTTAAAAAATTTCCCTTCCTGGGGCACCCGAGTGGCTCAGTGAGTTTGGCTCACTGGGCCTTTGCGTTCGATTCAGGTCATGATCCTAGGGTCCTGGGATTGAGCCCCATGTCTAGCTCTCTGCTCAGCAGAGAGCCTGCTTCCACTTCTCTCTCTGCCAACTTGTGATCTCTGTCTGTCAAATAAATAAATAAAATCTTAAAAAAAATTTTTTTTGGGCACCTGGGTGGCAGAGTGAGTTAAAGCCTCTGCCTTTGGCTCAGGTCATGATTCCAGGGTCCTGGGATCGAGCCCCACATCAGGCTCACTCCTCAGCAGGAAGCCTGTTTCTTCCTCTCTCTCTGCCTGCCTCTCTTCCTACTTGTGATCTCTATCAAATAAATAAATAAAATCTTTAAAACTAAAATTTCCCTTCCTAACAGAAGCAGACCAAACCACTAACAAATTCCCCAGAAAGCTTCATCTAAAAGGTTGTACTTTCTTCAGACACCCAGCAGGACCTTCTTCTTCGGGCCTGGTATTTCTTCAATGTCCTATTCCAGAGAATAAGACACTAAACTACTGAGCGCCAAGGGCCTCAGAACCACGAAAGAGATGATGAGGTGCACAATGTATGCCTCTGGTCACCAAGAGGGTATGTAAACGTTTGCTGCTTTTCTGCATTTTTCAAAGCTGAGTTTTTAGCTGGTGGCCGCTCCTTTAGGATAAATTGCTGATACCGTAAAGTAAAAGCTATTATATGATCTTTTACAAACCATTTCCTATCTTTGCAATCTCATGTGCCAAGACAGACACGGATTATTTAAAACCCTGAAGAGAGTGCTATTGCATTTATGTTGCCTGTAACCTTCGTGCAATAGATTTATGATTGATGATTTAGTTAAAATATAACTAAATATAACTAAAATATAACTGTTTTAAATATTTATTCTCAGTAAACGATTTCAAACTATGCTCATTTAAGTAAGTTGGTACATAATACCATTTCTATTAAAACATAGTGCAAGGACCAATGCCCCACTTCCCAGAGAACCCCAAGCTCTTTTTCTAGAATGGCCATATACGTATGTATCAGGCGTCCTCTTTTCACTCCCTTTGTGGAGCACCTACCATGGAGGTCATGTAATAACCAATAATCAAAAAACAAACAAAAAACCGAAACATCCAGGTCGAAGTGATTCGCGTGTGCCATGATGCAATGGCAGACCTTGCCTGGAGACTAAGAGACTGCTTAAACAGATCGCGGGCAAGCATCTCAGCCCAGGCCTGTGCTGGGGAAGCTGGTTCCCGGCTTTGGGCACAATCAGGAAGTCAGCGAAGTGAACCGAGAGTGCAGCCAGGGTTTAGGGCAGATGATCTTTTTGCAGCCAGGCAGCAGGCGGACACCTGCTTGGGGAGCCAGGCTAGTAGGCCGCCCAGTGCTGGCGCTGGCTAGACTCGCATGCCCCCGGGGCTTCGCCGGCGCCATTGCCCCAGGCCCGCACCTCAGGATGGACGGGGAGGTGGGCGGGGGGCGGGGGCGGCCCGGAGAAGGGGCTTTGCAAATTACCGAAGCGGGAAGTGAGCTCGCGGAGGAAGCGATGGAGAGTCTGAGAGGAGGTGGAGGGGCTGGCGGAGGAGGGGCGCGCAGCGCTGCGGTGCTCTGCTGCGGCCCAGTCGGCACTGCAGGAGCCCCGCCCTCCCGTGCTCCAGCCCAGCCCCTGAGGCCGCACTGTCCCGCTCCCGTGGCCCGCTGCCCCGCCCCGCCCCAAGGCTTCCCGGACGACCCTCTGCGAGCAGGTAAAGTGACACCGAGCTCCGCCCTCACCAGGAGCAGAAAGCGCGGTCCCCGAGCTCGCGGGGGTGTCGGGACCCAGCCTCCCGCGACCCCCGGGGTAGCGGGACCACCCCGGACGACGCGCCGCACCCGGGTCCCCACGGGGTCGGGCCTGGAACAGAGCCAGGGGAGGTGCCCCCCGCAGCGAGCGCAATAGCCCCCATTGTTTGGCACCCCCACGTGCGGGTGCCAAGGACCCCCTTCCCTCATCCCGAGCTGTGGCCCCGCCACTTTTGTTCTGGACCTGGGATCCCAGGTGGAAACTAGTCCCTCAAACCTCCCTGGCAGCAAGGAGCACAAGGAGGGATTCTCAGTCGTCCAGTCCGCCCCCCACCCCGCCCCGCCCTGCTCTTCCTCTCTCCACATTCACATGCCTTCTGGCCTCCCTTTCCTCTCCTCGTTGTCACTTTTATTAAATGGTTTTGTTCTGCATGTTCACCTGCAGAGCGATTTCATCAATGAATATACAGGAAACTGAGTTGGAGCCCACCTGTGAGAGCCCACCTGTGGAGGCCTTTCATTAGAATGGTATCTGGTTCTAGCATCAGTTCAGAATACTGCCTGTACCTGAGGACCGAGTCCAGATGTTTCTTTCATCTCTGACTTGAATTTGAAATCCTAATGTCACTATGACCTGGGAAGCCGAGGTCCACTGCATCTTCATCTGAAATTCCACTAGAGCTCCCATTTACCTAGTGCCAGCCTGAGTCTGTTTTCCACTACTGTCAAGGTTCTAGAAGTTCATGCACTGCCCACCACTAACAGTAGGGGCATCTCTCTGTCCAGATTTTTTACATAAGGAGGTCAGTTACAGGAGATTAGGGCCCACTCTAACTACCTCACTGTAATGTGATTGCATCTGTAAGGACTCTAGTTCCAAATAAGGTCACGTTCTGTGGTACCAGAGATAAGGACAGCAGCAAGGTTTCTGGGGGAAATGCAGGTCAGCTCTTAACAGTCCACTCTAGGCTCCCCAAATTCGTGTCCTTCCCGTGTGCAAAATACTTTCACCCAATGCCCTCCAAAGCACTAATCATCCCAGAATCAACTCAAAATCTGAAATCTCATCTGTCCTCCTCCACTGAAAGACCCTGATCTCACCCAGACCCTGGGACCTGAGGACTGCATCCAGAAGCCACAGTCTCCTGGTAAAGCTGCCCATCAGGTCCTGACATCACCCTCATTCGTCCCAGCAGCCGAGGGCCTACAGTTCCCAGAGACAGTTTCTCAGAGGAAGTTTTAAGACCACCTCAGAGAACGTTCCTTGGGAGTGGATGAAGAGGGAAGGGGGTCAGAGCCTCCTGCCATTCCCAGGGCACCCAGAACCCAGAGAGTGAGGCCTTGGGTGCTTTCTAGTGACAAGGCAATTCTTTGACTTTGGGACTTCAGAGTTAATTTAGTTTTCATTTGTGATTATTATATTTGAGTGGGGGCCATAGCATTTCTTTTGACCTATGGCTGTTTTCACTCCCGGTTCTGAAGAAGCCCCTAAATCCTAACCCTGTAGAGTACTCTGATAGCTCTCAGAGACATTTTGTCTCAGCATTTCTGAAGTATTCTCAGAAAGGTAGCTGGCAGATTGTAAGGGATCATTAAACTGTACTTTGTTGTTATTATTTGGCTCCTTTACGGGCTTTACCTCTTACGCTAGAAGTCTATCCTTCAGATGTAAGCAATAAGAATAGAGCCCTGCTGCCTGTTCAAATGAGTAAAAAGCCTGTATTAAGTGGATATTTTAAAAGCTAAATGAATGGCTTAATAGTTGTATATAGGGGGAAAGGGAACATATTTTCCACGGTTTAGAAGTGGAGTTCTTTTATAGAGTTCTTGTACAAGCCTACACTATTGAACAATAATGGGCAGTTGTACATTACAATTATACAAAAACGTTGGTAATTTATATCCTTTTTTTGTAATTCATGACTGGATCATTTAATTCCTTAGGAGCATTATAGCATTTCAACTTTTCATGTTCAATAAACTTATTGGGGTTGCTACCTTTTTATTCAAATGGAGAAATAGTCATGATTTCATCTAAAGAAAGTGTTATTGACTGTGTTGTTTTCTAGGAATGAGTCGCACATGCTAGTTTAAAAGTTTTGTTAAATTCCCAAGTGTGTCACCGATAAAAGCCTTTTGTAGATTAGTAACTTGATCAAAACAGAAAAGTTATGTAACACTCAATTGTTATACTATCTTTGTTTCCATCTTTCAGTGTAATAACACTCATCTTAACTCTATTTAAGACAAGTCATCGCCAGATGGCTTTCTGGCATTGAGTGTATGATATGAAATCTAGTATAACTAAAAGTTTTTGGTTTTAGTAGCCTATAAATCCATTTAGAAAAATATATGTATTTGAATATAAGGTAAAGTTTTAAATTATTTGGCCATAGTAAACTAAACTTTTTTTTTGGTAAATTTTTATTTTCTAAAATTTCATTGAGCTCTTTTGCAATAAGAAACAAGTTACAAAAAATTAAGGTTTATTTACCCCAATTCAAAATTATTAGGAATATAATCATAGAGGTTGAAGTATTTCAAATATTGAACCCCAAATATTTTATTAGGTAAATTCGTGAATGCTGAGCATTCACTGTTAAAATATACTAATACTATTGATAGACTGGTAGAAGCCTAAAATCAAATATTTATTAAATATTTATATCCATATCTTTTCATGGCGTGGTAATTCATTTCTCTAGCATTAAATAAGATTCCATTGTTTGCATGTACTACACTTTATTTGAACTTTCACCTATGAAAGGATATCTTGGTTGCTTCCAAGCTTTTGTCAGTAATGAATAAAACTACTATAGACATCTTTGTGGGTATAGATTTCATCTTCTTTGGATAAATACCAAGAACTGCTCCTGCTGAATCATCTGGCAAGAATATGTTTAGTTTTGTAAGAAACTGCCAAGTTGCTTTCTATTCTTTATTCTCAATAGACATGGAAGAACATTCCTGTTGCTCCACATCCTCACCAACATTTCGTGTTCTGTTGTCAGTGTTCTGGATTCTGGGTATGTACTGGTGTCTCTTTTTTGTTTTAATTTGCATTTTCCTGATGACATATGATGTGAAGCATCTTTTTATATGCTTATTTGCCATCTGTAATATTTTCTTTTGTGAGGTATCTGCTAAGGTCTTTGGCTCATTTTTAATTAGGTTCTTCCCCCATGGTTGAGTTTTAAGGGGTCTTTGTGTCTTTTTGATTAACAGTCCTTTGCCAGATGTGTATTTTGCAAATTTTTTCTCATAGTCTGTGCTTTGCCTTTTCATTCTCTTGGCATTGTTTCACAGAGTAGACATTTTTAAATTCAGTGCTTGTGCTTTTGTAGCTAAAGTTATTTCCAAAACCAAGGTCATTTAAATTTTCTTCTATATTACCTTCTACATGTTTCATGTTTAGGTTTATAATCCAATATGAGTTAATTTTTGTGAAGAGTGTATGATATCTGCCTGGATTTATTTTATTTTATTATTTTATTTTATTTTTATTTTATATATTTACATTTAGCTTCACCATTACTCCAGAACCATTTGTTTAAAAAATTGTATTTTGCTCTCTTGTATTGCTTTTGCTTTTATATTAAATATAAAATATAATTGATAATATATATTCAATTCCCTTAATCTAGTCTTTCTGTGGTATTACAATATCTTGCATACAATTATCATTATGGTAAACTTTTGAAAAAAGATTTTATTTATTTGACAGAGAGAGATCAAAAATTGGCAGAGAGACAGACAGAGAGAGAGATGAGGAGAAGCAGGCTCCCTGCTGAGCAGAGAGCCCAATATGGGACTGGATCCCAGGCCCCTTGGATCATGACCTGAGCCAAAGTTATAGGCTTAACCCACTGAGCCACACAGGTGCCCCGTCGTTATGGTAAACTTTGAAGTCAGTCCTCAGTCTTTGTTCTCCTTCAACACTATGTTGACTATTTTGAGTCTTTGCCTCTCCATATAAACTTTAAAATAAGTTTGTAAATATTAAGCAAAATGAGACCTCAAGGATCAGAGAGAATGTCTAAGAAGTACTTGATACATCCCTTTGGTATGGTTTATTGAAGTGTCCACCTGTCTGAAAGCTGGGGAATCTAGATAAGGGAGGGAAAATTAGTTATGATAAAACATATCAACAAACCTCAATAAATTTTGTAAAAGTAATTGTCATGGCTTATATACAATATGACCAACAGAGGGACTATCAAAAGGAAAGCATCAGTTATGTTTATTGTGAAATTTTTTAATCAAAATAAAGCAATGAGAGGGGAAGACACAATGAGAAAATTACCATTTTTTAATCGGTAAACTTCTTACCAAATAGAATAGGTTTTATATTCTAAGTAGTATATTGAAAAGTATAACATTGGGGTGCCTGGGTGGCTCAGTGGTTTGGGCTGCTGCCTTTGGCTCGGGTCATGATCTCAGGGTCCTGGGATCGAGCCCTGAATCGGGCTCCCTGCTCCAAAGGAAGCCTGCTTCCCTCTCTCTCTCTCTCTCTCTCTCTCTGCCTTTCTGCCTACTTGTGATCTCTGTCTGTCAAATAAATAAATAAAATATTAAAAAAAAAAGTAAAGAAAAGTAAAACATTAAAAAATAAAATTTTATTTTAAAAAAATTATGTACTTTTTAAAAAAGGTTAAAAATAGCAGAACCATTTTTCTTATAACTGGAAAATACATTGTATATATATATATATATCTATCAAAAATACTTGTTGGGCGCCTGGGTGGCTCAGGGGGTTAAAGCCTCTGCCTTCGGCTCAGGTCATGATCCCAGAATCCTTGGATCAAGTCCCACATCGGGCTCTCACCTCAACAGGGAGCCTGCTTCCTCCTCTCTCTCTGCCTGACCCTGCCTACTTGTGATCTCTGTCAAAGAAATAAATAAAATCTTTTATAAAAAAATTTAAAACAATCACTTTCATGTCTGGAATCAGTAGCATATGGAAAAAAATAATATCTGAGGACAATACTTCTGCCATGTTTTGTGCCTTGTTAATATTTTTAAACAGTCAGGCAACTTTTAGCTTTATTGAAATACCTGCTAAGATACCAGCAGTGCCTTTTGGAGCCCTATGACTATAAAAATTACTTGCAAATATTCAAAATGTTTACTATGTGTCACTATTTAGGGCCACCACCAAGTATGTTTCAGAAGTAAGCATAACTGTTACTCTTCCATAAGGCAAAAGGGCATGTTTTCAGGAGTTCCATCTGCTGTACCAGGAAGTGAATCAAGTAATGATTTTTGTCTATAAAATAATTCACTTTTCAATCTAACATTCCTCATTCCACATTATAATAATAAAAACTAGGAGGAGACTAAAACAAACAAACAACTACAACTATAACAACCAGCTTTTCCTTCAGTGGGAAAGTAAATAGAACCTTATGATTAGCCTGAAATTTATTTTTAAATATTTTTAAGATAAGCGTTTTTGTTAGAAAACCATATATTTTATATAGCTAAGATAATAACAGGCACAGTTTTATTAACTTCTAAAAAGTCTACTTATTTTTATTTATTTATTAACTCATCTCTTTATGAAGTAGAAAACGATCACACCTATTGTATCTACCCAAGTTTGTATGCTTTGGTTATTTTATGTTTGCTATTTCCTTGCTTAATTTTTACAATATTTGATACATAATAGTATCTTTAAGTGCATCTACGGTTTCACAGAATTTGTTTGAACTTCATAAAAATGTACCATACTTTTTGCACTGTCCTTGTTTTACTTCTCTATTAACTTTCCAAGATTTATTGACGTTAGAGGGTGTAGCTATCATTTATTTTGATTCCTCCATAATGCTATGTTTACAAATTTGTTTTTATCTGTACTTTTAAAAATATCTTAATTATATACCATTTCTCATCTCGCGTAACACTCACCTTACTTCTACACTTATCAGATATTATGTAACTGAAAACCACAACTCAGCAACAAGATAGCTCCATTTTTCAAAATTAAATGGCTTACCAGAATTCTTTAATTCTATCCTTTATTTGTATTAGATGACCCTTTATTCTGGTATTTGGCATTGTTCATATGGAGGAAAGCTTATAAGTTGATATTCCATCAATAGAAGGATTTATTATGATTGATTAATTATTTTCATTTAGAATGCATAGAATATGGTTGATTTAATATTTCTTTCTTACTCTCTGCCTGGAACATAGCCACTAAAAAATTAAGTTAATTACCTAGACTTTAAACTGCATATTAATAGGATAACATACAGAACTCTTCTCAGATTGGAACACCTGGGTGGCTCAGTCAGTTAAACGCCTCAGCCTTTAGCTCAGGTCATGATCTTAGGGTCCTGGGACTCAGTTCTGCAACAGATTCCCTGCTTAGCCGGGAGTTTGCTTCTCCCTCACCCTGCTGCTCCACCTGCTTGTGGTCTCTATCACTCTCTCTTACAAAAAAATAAAATTAAAAAAATAAATTCTTCTCAGATAGCTAATATAGAATATTGTCTTTGTATTCATCTAAGGGAAAGTGCCATATAATAATGAAATTCAGACGACTTCAAATTCATTTTTTAACCAGTAAGAAAGTACTGGAAACAAGCCACAAATGACTTTAATGAATTAAAGAAGTAGATTGATTTTCAATATCTTAATGTTTCTAAAATTAATTGCAAGATTTTTATACTAGATATCAGTGTAAATATTCATTATACAAATATTCTAAAAATAACCCTAGAAAACTACTTAACATATATGATGACCAAAACGAGTGTGACAAAAGTCAGTTTGGGAAAAACTTACAACACCTACCACCTGAAACTCTTGTTCTCTAATTTAATTATTTTAATTTACAAAAATACAAAAATAATATATCAGAGTAAGTATATTGATAGCTTTGAAGGTATGCTCTGGTTGTGCACTGTTTACTATTTAAAGGGGAATCAAATATGTGATGCTTATGGTGTGACTGTATTAAAATTCAACAAGTTCAGAAGCATACGAGGAATAGAATAAAGACAAAAGATGACCCTTACTTATCCTAAAGATAGACAATGGTATATATGTGCTAGTTGGGGAGAGAATCCAGTCCGTAGATGGAGGATGTGGTAGTGGAAAAAAAAAGACACAACGTTTTGGTTGAACGTTTAGCACTATATTTAACAAAGTGAAATTGTGTGTTAATAGCCTTGAATAAAATCCAAAAACTATTTTCAATTCATTGAAGATTATTTAGGAAAAACTTGAAAAATACAACTTGATAAGGATTCCAATAAAAGATTCATAAGCAATACAAGTTTCAGAATTTTTAGTATATTTTCCCTAAAGAGCCATTTGATTTAAATTAAAGAGAATTCTATTTACTTGCCACTTAAATAAGAGGAAATTATTTGGATTTGTAATAAGTTAATAAAATAAATTAACATATCTTGAGAAGACAGATATGCACACTAAGTTAAAAATAATAGTGCTTAAGCTGTTCAGCAAACATTTGTAAAATTTCTTGCCATCAGCTAGCTCTGGAGTTCTGCTAGGTGAGTAAGGCCATTATGTTACTGATCAGAGTACTGATGCAAAGCAATCGTCCCCTTCGCAACCATTTTTTTGCCCTTGATATGTCATGCTATGTTGTTTAGAGATACATAGATGGCCCTACATGAAGGCCTTTTTTTGTGAGTATATGGGTGACTGTGATTTAACTTTCAAATCAGATGGCTCCTGATTTACAATGATTCAACTTATGATATATTTGACAATGATGTGAAAGTGAAAGTGATTCAGTGAATCTGAACTTTGAACTTTGAATTTGGGTCTTTATAAAAACGGCCAGTGTCATGTGGTATGGTGCTGTCTTGTGATGCTGGGCAGGGGCAGTGAGCCACAGCTCCCAGTCAGCTAGAAGATTACAGGGGTGAACACCTGATATTCTTACAACCATTCTATATATAAACATTCTTCTTTTTTTTAGTGTAATATTTAATAAATTGCATTTGACATTTGATACTTTGTTATAAAATAGGCTTTGCTTAATATGATTTTGCCCAAATGCAGGCAAATGTAAGTGTTCTGAGTATGTTTAAATAAGCTTAAGGTAAACTATGATATTTGATAGTTTAGGGGTATTAAATGCATTTTCAATTTTTTATGGGTGTCTCTGTACATAGCCCCCTTGTAAGCTGAGGAAAATCTCTATATGTATATGTAGCCTTGGTATGGCTTACATATTGGCATGAAACATCTAGAACAGTACGTGTGCCATATAATTGTCTACAACATCAAACAAGTTTCTTGAAAACTTGTGCCAAAGGGGTTATGTCTTTAAGGATTCTTATTTCAGAAGGGTTCTCTCTCTCAAACGTAAGATTTTTCAGAAGTTAAGTGAAAATCTGACCAAACTAAACATTTTTCCATTTTCCCTAGTGAGCAAAGATAGCTAAAATCTATCTGCCATTTTCAACACTATACTCAACGACTGTAATTCTAATTTAAGAACAGATTATTTATATCAAAACCACATGTTGGCCTAATCTTACACAATATTCATAAATCTCACTCAGAGCCTTGGACACTTTTATTTGTTGAGTCTATATGGTACTACGGACATTCATCTTTTTTGACCTCATAGCTTCATGTATGTCTATACTTTTGAAAATACATGCATCATAGTTCCATTGTAAAATGTCTGGGTTATAAAATGTGCTATGCTATCAAAATGGTAATAAGAACATGCAAATGACCTGATGTAATGAACTGGACCAGATTGCCAGATATCACATTTCATACCAGAAAGATTCAGTGGTAAGTTTTAAAATGGCCAGCTACACTTCGACTGAATTATAACTCATTTAACTTCTTTCTTTGTGTACAGTATTATACATTAGTCAGTATTAGAGTAAATAAGTACTTTGGACAGATGTAAATATGCTGTAATAAAAATTTATTTCTTCTTTCTTTTAGTCCTTTTCACTTGTAAGACTAGCCAGAAATACCATGCCTCCCTCAAAATAATTTGCAATCCAAATTTATCTCTAAATGAATTTATTGCACAGAAAAAAAAATATATATATACACTTACAGTAGACATGTTCAAGAATAGTTACACAACAGCAGGGCCCTAAAGGTAAGCAGTATAGTTGTTTGGTTTTTTTTCTTTTTTCTTTAAAAAGAAAGAGGTTATGTGAAATATTGGAATTTTATTTCGAGGCCTAGTATTTCAAGACAGTTAACTACACTTACGGTGTCAACAGCCTCTTGTTGGCAGTATGATTTTATTGGCTCCATGGAATAACAGCAATTATTTACTATTGCTTCTTTCTTTATGACACACACAGAAAAAAAAATTGACACATTTGCTCAAGACCAACCAGAATCATTTTAACCTATCAAAATGGATGGGAGGCCTTCACTGCCAAAGTCACTGCTGGGTTTTCACAATTCATTGCAGACAATCTGCTACTCCCATTATGATAAAGGAGAGAAGAGTCATAATCAGGGAAGAAAGCTAGATCAATACTTGTAATTATCATTGAATTATTTAGCCTCCTATAGGATTATTATTATTAGTGTCGTTTGATAATTTTATCTCATTTTATTAAACACAACTGTGAGTAATTACCCTACCTAATATTTCTCTGTATTGGCTGACTAGCTAGCAAACATTCATGAAAATATCCATTAGCCACACATATAAAATCCTGCATTATGATGCTGTTGAATCAGAACATACCACTACCTGATCCTGTAGCTCTTTGAGGATTTGCAAATCCATTAATTCTATGTTTATTGGATTTTTTTCCTACAAGTAGAAAATTTATAATAGAGGCCATGAACATTATTAGTTTTAGCATTTTAAACCAGCAATCACACTTTGATTTTTACAACAAAAGCAGAAATATAAACACACACATTTGGATCAGGTTTCTGTTAGTCTGTCTGGACTTCAAAATCCTACTCGTCAAGACAATGCACACCAAAGTTCTGGAGTAAACAAGAAATTAGATGGCACCTGAACACTTGGTTTAATATTCTCCAAAGGACTATGCAACTTATTTCTTACATTATGACATTGTTTTACAAAGATCCACACTTTTATAATGTTAGTATTTTTAATAATCAATAAAGTCAATTAATCATGATTAAAAATCAAACTTAAAAATTTCTACTTTTTGCTTTTGCCCCCTCCATTTAGAACTTATTTATAGCCTGATAATTCAAAGGTCCCTATGTTTATGAAAATCTGGACAGAAATAGCTCTAAGATCCCATTCAGAACTTGATATTAATCTAAGTCTTTTGGCTCCATTTATCCTGAGAGCAAAGAGTAGGACAAAGGATTTGAATACTGTTAGTTTATCTGGGAGATTGTCCAAGGTAGAAAAGAATGGGAAAGTGATACAGTGAAGAAGCAACTTTGTCAAAGAGGTACATTGTTGATATAATTGCTGTGGATAGAAAATGAAGGCTTGCTTTTACTGAAAGGTCCTGAGAAACTTCTTTAAGCTGTCCTCATGAAGACCTGAAAACTGACAATTTTATCTGTGGTTCTTATTTCCACTTCACTGAGAGCTATCCTCAGAGGACATTAACTCTCCTACACTTTTGGGTTGTGTTGGACACATTCTAAAATGAGAGATTGAGCATGAGATGCTATCAGTGTTAAGTAACTGCAATTTCCCATGGAACTATCCACCACAGGTTTGGCTATAATCAGGTGTTGGGCCTTGATATCAGCGGGATTTTGGGCAGTATCAATTTAGGTTAATCATTACATATGAAATTTCCAAAAACTTCAACTGATGAAACTTTGATTATTAATCTATAAATATAACAATAAATCTACAGTATTCAAATTATTTTCATAAAAATACACAGACAAAGCATCAATTGATTAATATTTAAATGTTACAAAATACTGAACTGAAAGAATTTGGTCATATAACAACGTGTAACAAGTAGAACGTAGGTTTAGGTTAGAACTCAGGATGCATTTGAGACTCAGTTAAGAAAATGAATGGAGGGACGCCTGGGTGGCTCAGAGGGTTAAGCCACTGTCTTCGGCTCAGGTCATGATCCCAGGGTCCTGGGACCGAGCCCCAAATCAGGCTCTCTGCTCAGCAGGGAGCCTGCTTCCTCCTCTCTCTCTCTGCCTTCCTCTCTGCCTGCTTGTCATCTCTCTCTGTCAAATAAATAAATAAAATCTTAAAAAAAAGAAATTGAATGGATGTCTGACTATCTTATAGGTTTGCTAAAAATCAGTGACTTTGTGTTCACGTGTGGCTATGCAGGAATTTTTAACTTTCTCTAAGAAGTTATTAGATTTGATTATATAATGGCAGTAAAGGATGGGGAAAAGCAAAGTACAAACCCCATAAAGACAAAGACACTGAGTATGAGGAAAGAGTAATAGATAAAAAGAATTAATGCGTTTGAGGAAAGTGGGAATTGAAATACACAATGATTGTTGACTTTTTTAGATGGAGAAAACAAAACTAGCTTGCAAGAAGGAAATAACAGAAGACATGTTGTGATGTGAGGCAGAATCCTGGAAAAGGCAGTAACGTGGAATAAAGGAGTAGGGAGAGCATATCAGGGAATTTGGATAGGAAGGAGTTAGGAGGTAATTGCTTGATAACTTTTATATGGCCCATTTAAATGCACAGATTTCTCTTCTTTAATTTATATGGAGAACAGGGTGTCCTTTCTCTTCCCTTTCAGAGCACCAGAGGTGTACTCTTTCAGACTGAAAACCTGAAAAGCCTAGGACTCAGTTGCTTAAGCACAGCTGAGAGAACATATTTCAATTAAGATTTATATTTTGCTGTATGTAGTAGACTGTCAAAAGTGGTTTTTTGGCCATATTTTTTCATTTAACAAAAGACTACAGAGAGTGTTTTCTGGTGTTGGTTTGAGTGTCCATCCCTCTGAACAGATTTTTCTCTCAACGTCCGGGGCAAGAAATCAATTGTTACATATATATTCACTAAAAAAGCAGCTGGAAGATGCTGAGCACTGTGGCCCATGAGATCAAGGCACCAGCACACACTTGTGAGTGGTGAGCTCCCAAGGCTGGAGGAAAATTCTAGAATAAAGTGCTCATTAGAGAGCCATACCTTTTCTCCTGTTTCCTTACCTCTCTGCACTACCCTCTTGTATCCACAGCATTGGAAATGCTTTTAGCAACACACCACACTGAATCACCACCAATTATGTGATTCTCTTAGTGGAAAACCAAACACTGTGCAAAAACTGTGGTTTTCTAGTTCATGCTTCTGGATGGAAAATAATTCAGAATAAGCTGATAGGAGTAGCCAAGAGAGATTTAATCTTCTGTTTGGAAAAGGGCTTCTATATAAGTGAGTAGAGGAACCTTTAAGAATTATTCATGTTTAGGGGCACCTGGGTGGCTCAGCGGGTTAAGCTTCTGCCTTTAGCTCAGGTCATGATCTCAGGGTCCAGGGATCAAGCCCCACATCAGGTTCTCTGCTCAGCGGGGAACCTTTTTCCCCCTCCCTCTTTCTGCCTGTCTCTGCCTACTTGTGATTTCTGTCAAGTAAATAAATAAAGATTTTTTAAAAAAATACTTATTCATGTTTACATATATGCACCAGAATGCTATGTCCCTTGTCAAATAGGCTTCAAATCAACAAAAATGATAATATTTTACTTAATAAGTTTTTTAATTCCTCTGTTAACATTTTGGAATACATCATTTTAATGCCCATCTGCAAATTTGTAATCACTTCATGTGAGACAAGGAATGCTTAAAAAGGCAACCAGGGGCACCGGGGTGGCTCAGTGGGTTAAGCCTCTGCCTTTGGCTCAGGGTCCTGGGTTTCGGGTCAGCGTCAGGGTTACGTTTAGGGTTAGAGTTCGGGTCAGGCTCCCATTCAGTGTCAGGGATAGTGTTAGGGTCAGGGTCCGGGTCACTGTTAGGGTCAGGGTTAGGTTTATGGTCTTTATCTGGGTCAGGTTCAGGGTGAAGTCTAGGGCCAGTGTCAGGTTTACGGTCAGGTTCAGGTATTGGTTTAAAGTCCAGATTCGGGTAAGGGACAGGCTTATATAGTGGTCATTGTTAGGGTCATGGTTAGGTTTAGGGTCAGGGCCAGGGTCAGGTTTAGGGTCACGGTCTGGTATAGGCAAAGTTCAGGGCCCGGTTTAGGGTCAGCGTCTGGTATAGGCAAAGTTCAGGGTTAGGGTTATGATCATAGTCAGGTATAGGGTCAGGGTTATTGTTAAAGTTTAGGGTTAGTGTTAGGGTTAGTGTTAGGTTGACGGTTAGGGTTAGAACTTGTTAGGGTCACAGTTTGTGGTAGGGTTAGGGGTTGTTAGGATTAGGTTCAGCGATAGAATTCGGTGGAGGGCCCGTGTTAGTGTAGGGTTAGGGTTACATTTAGGGTTAGAGTTACGGTCAGGCTCACAGTCAGGGTCAGATTTAGTGTTCAGGTCAGGGTCGAAGTCACTGTTAGGGTCAGGGTTAGGTTTATGGTCATGGTCTGGGTCAAGGTCAGGGTGAAGTTTAGCGCCACTGTCAGGTTTAGTGTCATGTTCAGGTATTGGTTTAAAGTCCACATTTGGGGCAGGGACACGGTTATGTAGTGGTCAGTGTTAGTGTCATGGTTAGGATTAGGGTCAGGGTCAGGGTCAGGTGAAAGTCATGGCCAGGGTCAGGTTTAGGGTCAGGCTTTGGTTTAGGGTCAATGTTTGGTTCAGTGTCACATTAGGTTTTGGCGGTAGGTTTTGTGATTGGGGTTAGGTTTGGAGTTAGAATTAGGGTTATGGTTAGGGTAGGGTTAGACAGCGTAAGGTCAGGGTTAGGGTTTGGTTTAGGGTAGGGGTTATTGTTAGGGTCAGGGTTAGCGTTAGGTTTAGGTTCAAGGTCCTTATTAGGGTCATGGTTAGAGTTACCATTAGGTTTAGGGTTAGGGTCAGGATCACAGTCACGGTCAGGGTTAGGGTTAGGGTGAGGGTTAGGTCAGCCTCAGGGTTAGGATTAGGGTCAGGGTCAGGGTCATGTTTAGGTATGAGTCATGGTTACGGTAATGTCAGAGTTAGGTTTAGGTTCAGGGTCCACATCAGGGTCAGTGTCAGGCTTAGGTTTAGGTTTAGGGTTCAGGTCAGCATCACAGCCAGTGTCAGGGTCAGGGTCAGGGTTTGGGTTTGGGGCAGGCTCACAGTCAGTGTCAGGATCAGGGTTAGTGGTTACTGTTAGGGTTAGCCCCTCTTCTGGGTCATGGACCCATCCCTTCAGGGTCTCAGGATAAACCCTGGGCAGAAGGGTGTAGACCCTACACCTGATCCCACTTAACCAGCCTTAAACTGGGGTGTGAACATGACTTGCCCACCAGACATCTAACCCCTCATCAGCCTGATCCTGTTTGGGGCATCTCTACCCATGATGGCATGGCCAGGTCCTCTTTACACACAGACACACAGACACCCAGAGGCACACACACACACACACACACACACACACACAAACACACAAACACACACACACACACACACACAGAAAGAGATATGCGGAGGAGACCTAGGGCTACACTGGTAGTTCATAAGGTGTGGGCCTCTCTGACTCTGAGCCCCCTGGTGTGACCTTTTGATTTTATTAGCCAAAGGGCCTGAGGCGTTGGGGAAACCTGATATGACCTGCCAGGGAGGGGACCTGTCTGACGGGCCAGCTCTCTTCTCCCTGCATCCTCTTGGCTTCAGTACAGCAGAAGAACATGTTGCTTCCTTTAGGATGTGCCTAGAAATGAGCTGGGCAGGGGGGTTTCTCTGTAATGGGGTGCCTGGATACGTGGGTTCCAATTCCGTTGGGCTCTGTCATCTGGGAAGTGAGGTCACCACTGCCTGGGGGCTCCTTACCAAACTTCCTGCTGCACCAGAGCTCCCTGAGCCGCCGGTCCCCAAGCTGCTCAGGGCTCACAATCCACTCAATGCAGTGCCCCTCCAATGACACCCATACAGCCTCCCACCTGCCCCTAGGAGGCCTGGTTGCAGCTGTTATCCCCGCTAGAGGGAACAGAGCTGGGATTAGACTACGTTAGTGTTAGGGTTAGGGTTAAGAAATACTTAGGGTCAGGGTTAGGGTTAGGGTTAGGGTTAGGGTTAAGAAATACTTAGGGTCAGGCTTAGGGTTAGACGTCGTTGGCGTCAGGGTTAGCGAATGGCTTAGGGTATGGCTCAAGGTTCATGTCAGGGTCAGGGTTAGGTTTGGGACAGGTTTAGTGTAAGGGGTAGGGTCAGGGTCTTTGTTAGGTTCATGATTATGGTAAGGTCAGCTTTTGTAGGTTCTGTTTTATGAGTAGGTTTAGGATCAGGGTTAGCTTTAGGGTTATGATTCTGTTCAGGCTCACGGATTGGGTCAGAGATAGGTTTACAGTCTGGGTTAGGGTCAGTGTTAAGGTCAAGGCCAGGGTCAGGTTTAAGTTTAGGGTCTTATATAGGCAAAGTTCAGAGTTCGAGTTATGATTAGGGTCACAGAGAGGGTCAGGATTTTGTTAAGTGGGGTTAGTGTTAGGGTTAGAGGTAGGTTGATGGTTAGGGTTAGACCGGGTTAGGGTCAGTGTCAGGGATAATGTTAGGGGTTAGTGCCCGACTAATCTTCCAAAAACACACATTTTCATGTGCTGCTTTTCAAAACTAGCTTCCTGGCTTCCTGTTGCCTGAAAAAATAGTCTCAAATGCTTTTGTCTGGCATTCAGGGCTCTCTAGGATGGGCACTCTGGCCAACACATCACTGCTCGTTTGTTCCACCACACGCAAGTGGATCTCGGGCTAGTTATTCAGAGACCCACCTCCTCACCGACCCAGCAAAGTTCTCGTGCATCTACTAAACTCACGGCTCACTCAGTGATGTTCTCAAAGGCCATTAGTGGGTGACATGCCACTGCTAGAGTCAGGAGCCAGTGTGAAGTTGCCGCTGCCTAAGTACATGGACTGAAAGCGGGAACGTTGATTCTCCAGGAGAAAACTGGGGCATTGTAATGAGAAGGCAGATGGCAAAACTACCCAGGTCCCCTATGACTGCTTTAACACACTCTGGACAAAATTGAAGGAGACAAGTGAACGTATTAACTCCCACTTAGGCTGTAGAAGGCAAATGCGACGGAGGAAAGGCGTTATCTTCTTCTGGAACAAACCACTTAGCTCCAGCTACTTTTATAAATAGATCAGACCCTGTCCAGGAGCCCACTTAGCTGGGTTCATTTGTATACAATGTCCATACCCTCAGGAATATTAACACTTTATCTCAGATTGCATTAATTTAAATAAAACTTAACAAAAATGGTGTGAAATGAACAAAAACACCATATTCTGTGATGAATCAAATGAAATACATTTTCAGTTGCTGTTTTCCCCATTTAAAGATAAAATTTCTGATAACTGTCATTATTTGTGAAAAGACACAAGACCAACAGTTTGTGTGCATGTGTGTTTTGGTTTTCAGTTTTTGGTTTTTTTCTTCCCCTTAAGGCTATAGCCATATTGTCACTAATAAAGATCTCAAATTTGCCTGGAAGCTTTCATGGCAAATTGTCAGTCTGAGGGAAGTCACCATCCAGCCAAATGGCTTTATACATCATCAGTGCCTTTCTTCCACACACATTCTCTTCCTGGTTTAGACATTAGTTACCCTGGTTCTACACTGACACAGTATTTGCATCTCTCTCCTGTCCATAACTTCTAAAAGTTGGGGACCTCTCACTTTGGTTTCCCCAGAGCATGACATTATATTTGGTGCTTGGGGAGCAATGGGCAGTTCAAGAAGTATGTTAATACTATCACTCAATGTCTTGATCCATGCTATGCACCAACAGTGTAGTAAATATCGTTCATTTCTTGTAACAAAGGCAGTAGGAACTTCTCCCAAGGGACGGAATTCCAAGGACAGAATGAAGGCAGAAAGGGAGCTGGTCTATTTGGACCTACTTTGTGAGAGACACTGGTTTGGGTATTTATATGTATACATTATACCACTGAACTGTCACAATCCTGCAAATTCTTACATGCTTGGGTTTCTATGTAGCAAGTTTAGCAAGCCACCCAAATTCACAGTGACAGGCCCGTGAGTCAAATCCAGCATGCTTGACTCCATGATTGTCAAGTCCACTAGCCCCATATATCATGAATCTGAGATTCATGAGTGTGTAGGTGCTATAAGGAAATGTCAAAAATGCCCATTTCAGGGACACATGGATGGCTCAGTTGGTTAATTGTCTACCTCCAGATCAGGTCATAATCCCAGCATCCTGGGATCGAGTCCCCCATCAGGCTTCTTGCTTACCAGGAGCCTGCTTCCCACTCTGCCTGCCTCTCCCTCTGCTTGTGCTATCTCTCTGACAAAGGAATAAATTAAATCTTTTGTAAAAATCTTGTTAAAAAGGCCCATTTTAAAGAATGTTTTAAAACATTGTTTGGACAGCAATAGAAGTGAAAGCAGAAAGACATAATGTAACGACAGATAGTTTATGTGGGAGCCCTTTGGGTACTCTGGTGGATGAATGTTTTTAAATTAGTTTTTCGTGGACATGGGGAGTTAGAGAGGAGAAGGAAGGTGGGAGAAATTGGAAGGGAAGCTGAACCATGAGAGACTATGGACTCTGAAAAACAATCTGAGGGTTTTGAAGGGGCGGGGGTTTGGGAGGTTGGGGTACCAGGTGGTGGGTATTATAGAGGGCACTGCTTGCATGGAACACTGGGTGTGGTGCAAAAAGAATGAATACAGTTATGCTGAAAATCAATAAAAAATAAATTTTAAAAAATTAGTTTTTTGTAAACTGCAAAAAAAGAAAAGCACTCCCATTTATAGCGTACACTTTATGGTTCACAAAGCACGTGCCAACAATAAAAATAATGAGGGGTTACCGTTACAATTCATAGAAAAGGAGGTACAGGGAAATTGAATGAAAGGAAATAACAAAGTAGGTTCAGAAGTCCATCTTCCTTGTAAAAAAAATGAACCTGAAAGTGCGTTTCTGCCACCTCTCTCCTGTTTGATCTGATAAAGAATGACCACGATACAGGAATTATAGTCCGGGTTTTTGAAAAGCATAATAGCTTTATACCAACACTTGAGCTTTTATTTTTTTATTTACGTATTTATGGCTAACAAGATAGCTCGATTTGATATGCGGTTTGTGACAACCAACCTCAGAAGTAATTCCATCTTCATGAGAATTCAGAAAGAACCACAAACCAAACCTCAAAATAGATTCAAAGAGAAAATAGTCTTAAAAAAATTTCCCTTCCTAAAGCCTCTCCGTTCAGCTCAGGTCATGATCCTAGGGTCCTGGGATTGAGCCCCATGTCTGGCTCTCTGCTCAGCGGGGAGCCTGCTTCCACTTCTCTCTGTGCCTGCTCTCTGCCTACTGGTGATCTATGTCTGTCAAATAAATAAATAAAATCTAAAAAAAAATTTCCCTTCCTATCAGAAGCAGACCAAACACTAACAAATTCCCCAGAAATCTTCATCTAAAAGGTTGTACTTTCTTCAGACACCCAGCAGGACCTTCTTCTCTGGGCCTGGTATTTCTTCAATGGCCTATTCCAGAGAATAAGACACTAAATTACTGAGCGCCATGGGCCTCAGAACCACGAAAGAGATGATGAGAGGCACAAAGCAGGCCTCTGGTCACCAAGAGGGTATGTAAATGTTTGCTGCTTTTCTGCATTTTTCAAAGCTGAGTTTTTAGCTGGGGGCCGTTCCTTTATGATAAATTGCTGATACCGTATAGTAAAAGCCATTATATGATCTTTTACAAACCATTTCCTATCTTTGCATTCTCATGTGCCAAGACAGACACGGATTATTTAAATCCCTGAAGAGAGTGCTATTGCATTTAAATTGCCTGTAACCTTCGTGCAATAGATTTATGGTTGATGATAGATTTAGTTAAGAGATAACTGTTTTAAATATTTATTCTCAGTAAAGGATTTCAACCTATGCTCATTTAAGTAAGTTGGTGCATAATCCCTTTTCTATGAAACCATAGTGCAAGGACCAATACCGCGCTTCCGCGAGAACCCCAAGCTCTTTTTCTGGAATGGCCATATGCCTATGTACCAGGCGTCCTCTTTTCACTCGCTTTGTGGAGCACCTACCATGGAGGTCATGTAATAACCAATGACCAAAAAACACACAAAAAACCCAAACATCCAGGTTGAAGTTATTCGCGCCTGCCATCATGCAAAGGCAGACCCTGCCTGAGGGATTCTCAGTTTTTCCGCCCCCCCTCCCCCACCCTCCACTGGCTCTTCCACTCTCCGCATTCACATGCCTTCTGGCCTCGCTTTCCTCTCCTCATTGTCACTTTTATTAAATGGTTTTTTTCTGCATGTTGTCCCGCAGAGCGATTTCATGAATGAATATACAGGAAACTGAGTCGGAGCCCTCATGTGGAGGCCTTTCATTAGAATGGTATCTGGTTCTAGCCTCAGTTCAGAATACTGCGTGTACCTGAGGACCGAGTCCAGATGTTTCTTTCATCTCTGACTTGAATTTGAAATCCTAATGTCACTATGACCTGGGAAGCCGAGGTCCACAGCATCTTCACCTGAAATTCCACTAGAGCTCCCATTTACCTAGTCCCCAGCCTGAGTCTGTTTTCCACTACTGTCAGGGTTCTAGAAGTTCATGCACTGCCCACCACTGACAGTAGGGGCATCTCTCTGTCCAGATTTTCCCTTTACATAAGGAGGTCAAATACAGGAGATTAGGGCCCACTCTACGGACCTCACTGTAATGTGATTGCATCTGTAATGACTCTAGTTCCAAATAAGGTCACGTTCTGTGGTACCAGAGATAAGGACAGCAGCAAGGTTTCTGGGGGAAATGCAGGTCAGCTCTTAACAGTCCACTCTAGGCTCCCCAAATTCGTGTCCTTCCCGTGTGCAAAATACTTTCACCCAATGCCCTCCAAAGCACTAATCATCCCAGAATCAACTCAAAATCTGAAATCTCATCTGTCCTCCTCCACTGAAAGACCCTGATCTCACCCAGACCCTGGGACCTGAGGACTGCATCCAGAAGCCACAGTCTCCTGGTAAAGCTGCCCATCAGGTCCTGACATCACCCTCATTCGTCCCAGCAGCCGAGGGCCTACAGTTCCCAGAGACAGTTTCTCAGAGGAAGTTTTAAGACCACCTCAGAGAACGTTCCTTGGGAGTGGATGAAGAGGGAAGGGGGTCAGAGCCTCCTGCCATTCCCAGGGCACCCAGAACCCAGAGAGTGAGGCCTTGGGTGCTTTCTAGTGACAGATTCAAGGCAATTTTTCGACTTTGGGACTTCAAAGCTAACTTAGTTTTCATTTGTGATTATTATTTTTGTGGGGGGGCCATAGCTTTTCTTTTGACCTATGGCTGTTTTCACTCCCGGTTTTGAAGTAGCCCCTAAATCCTAACCCTGTTGAGGACTCCGAAAGCTCTCAGAGCAGCAGTACTGGGGGACAGTGTGGACACATGGTTTGGTTTCTCCTCTGGCCTGATTCTGCGGCAGCCCCGCTCTGTCCTCCTCAGACTTCAGAGAAATAGCTGAATAAGTGGAGAAAGGACCAGGGGGTCAGGAAGGTGGCCACCGAAGAGTGACTTCTCTGGAGGGTGGCTGAGCTAGTGAGTGAGCGTGTTAGTCCAGCTCTGCCTGCAGTCTGGATGGAGCTGAACAGGGGCCAGCGAAGGGGAGGAGGAGCAGAGAGCGGGGACAAAGGGACCAAAGAGGAGATTCAGACGAAGGGAAGTAATTGTGAGGAGAGAAGAAACTCTAGAAGACAGGCATGTAAGAAAGGAAAAGGGATGAATTGGGCATCAGGAAAGGGCACCACCAGGGATGGAGAGAGGGGAAGGGAAGAGGGAGGGAGGGAGGAAAGTGGAAAAGAAGAAGGGAGGAGTCAGCAGGCCAGGGCTCCCTCTGAATCTGAAGAAGAGGTGGCTGGTCCAGCTTGTCAAACAGGGTGCTCACTCTTGGTCCCAGTTTCTGCTCCCAGTGCTACTGGGCTTTGCAAGGAAGTAAGGCAGTCCCCTGGGACCCACTGGAGCCCACTGGAGCCCACTGGAGCCCACAGGAGGGTGCGAGAGGTAAGATGCCACCTGGTCCTGTCCTGAGCTCCTCCCAGCTGCTAGCCTCACCACATGGTGCAAAAGGTACCCCAGAACAAAGGACACAGGCCTGCATGTCTGCCGGTGGCCCTGGGCACTTAGCTCACCGCAGTGAACCACACAGCCTCCTCAACCCAGGCTTTCAAAGCCTGCTTCTTCGTTCCTGGCTTTCATGTCTGTATGAACATGAGCCAGATCTAACTCATCTCCAACAGACAATTCTGACTCACCCCGTGTCAGATTTTTATTAGTGGCTGTGATAGAGTAAGATAGCAATGCTCCAACAAACGGACTATTTCCTCCCACGTGACCTCAACAGTCTTATACATTTTCTTAGCGAAAAAATCTTGTCTCCTTCCATTAAGCTCATAATGTGGTCTAATAGTATACATGTGCCTTCGTTAGGTGCGAAGCGATACAGAGGTCCTTTTTTTTTTTTTTTAATTTTACAAGGTAACGTCAGTGAACACATCTAACTTG
The DNA here is from genome assembly GCF_964662115.1 of Mustela nivalis. Classification (NCBI taxonomy): domain Eukaryota; kingdom Metazoa; phylum Chordata; class Mammalia; order Carnivora; family Mustelidae; genus Mustela; species Mustela nivalis. Next base: position 165,876 of record NW_028135549.1, on the reverse strand, counting down.
ACGAATACGTCTCTAAAATGTCAATCCAGGCAAAGCTTTTTCTGCCTACAGTTTGGAGCCTACGTGGTGACATTTTAAAAACGCTTTCAGTCCCTCAGTGAGGCTTTAGAAGCTAGCCAGGGCTTACTACGTGCCAGACACTGTGTCAGGTGTTGGAGCTAAACGGACGGAGAGCTTGGAGGCAGGCTGGGGAGGGACATCCGTGACACAACCACAGCTAGAAACGGAGGCCAGTGCTAGAAAACAGAGAGCAGGCTGCATGGAGAGTGTGTACCATGGGGCTTGTGAGCTCACGAATAAGTGGGAGTAACTGGAGTGGGGAGACGGGGGAGAGGAAGAGGGTCTTCCCATCAATGGGAATCACCTGTGCTTGGAGGCAGGCACCATGAGGGGTCTCCACAGGAAGAGGGAGGCAGCGTGGTTGAAGGGCAGAAAGACAGGGCAGAACAGGCATCAGTCAATTGGAAGAGTAAGAAGAGACGGATGGGAGGATTATGGATGCCTTTGGAGGACTGAGAATTTGTTAGAAGATCAGTGCAGTTTTCTATGGAGACAAATGCCAGGAACTGATAGGTCTTTGAAAGGTCACTCTGGCTGCCTTTTGGCAAAGGGGTTGGTAAAAGGCACGTGCAGGTGTGAACACACCAGGTGGGAGGTGAGTGCAGGAAATCAGGTGAGGGAGCATGGCAACTTGGTCCGGGGGTATATAAGGGAAAATAGCCTTTAATGAGTTCCACAAATTGGCACCAGCTGTAGCTTCATTACAGCCCTGGAAGGAGTAGGTGGGTGTGTCCTGGAGGTTACAGAAATTCCATGAGAAATGGAAGTCTTTTTAGATCTTTTTTCCAACTAGAGGAACTCTCACCTTATTGATAGAATTCCAGAGTGGGAACGGATGGACATGAGGACATCTTTGAAATGTCTGAATATGTTCTTCGACATCTTTGCAAGTGACGAGGAGACCTTGACCTTAGGAGGCCTCGGCCTTCTTTGTAGCCAAGAAGATTTCACCTACAGATTTGGGTTCTCCCTTTTAAAGTCAAGAAGACAGTCCTTTCAAAGGACACCTCCTATCATTTTGGGCTCTCATCATACCACAATTGCTGGGATCTCCAATACCCTCTGTTCCAGGTTGTGAGTATCCACTTTGGCCACGCTGGTCTTGCCAAGAACACCACCACAGGAAATCTAGAGCCTGTAGTGCTATTAATAACATCATCTAAGACTGTCTTTGCTGCCCTCATGGCCTCTTCCCACCATGACTCACTGAAGCTTTTTACACGTTGTATCCATTAAGCTATAGTTCCCAAAGCTCATCTTCTCTAGTGCCATTAATTTTTAGGGGACCAGGCAAACCTTAAACTTGTCCCCCTTAATTAGATCCCTGTGCCCCCACAATCTCTTTGAATGCCTTTCACCATGATCCTTGAATGAGCTCTGAGACCACTGCTGGTACCTAACACTTCTTGGCACCTTGTCTGTTAGTTCTTGGAAGAGGAGGTGCCTATGGAGGTGAGTGGGCATGGGAGTGGGAGGATTTCTCCCTTCACTTCCTTTTTTGTTTTTTCAAATATGGGTTTTGAGGGGGAGGGAAAGGTTAACCAATTTATTTTCCATCTCCCATTGATAAAATGTTTACCACTCCCCATTGAAAGAATTTAGATCTTTCTTTAGAATCTCCAGGAAAATCTCCCAAACCCAGCCCACCACCATGTGGATTCAGCCATCTTCTGATTCACCTCCAGATTGTATCCTCCTAACTGCTCAAGCCACAGGTTAAGGGCGAAATGTTCAATGCCCAAGCAATTAAGTAGGGAACACGTTTATCTAAACAATTGCATGCAGCTCTGTATCTGCATACAGGGGGTCTCTCCCAAGCCTTTCCAACCTCAGCAAAACAAGAAAAAGCCCCAGCGACCTGGGGGTATATATCATTCATTCATTCCTGTGTTCAACACGCATGGCGGATCCCCACCGAGACAGTGGGAGAGCAAGGACAGGAGCAATCCCGGAAGCTGAAGTCTGAGGAGGATTTCAAATTCAAGTCAGAGATGAAAGAAACATCTGGACTTGGTCCTCAGGTACAGGCAGTATTCTGAACTGAGGCTAGAACCAGAGACCATTCTAATGAAAGGCCTCCACAGGTGGGCTCCGACTCAGTTTCCTGTATGTATATTCATTCATGAAATCGCTCTGCGGGTCAACATGCAGAACAAAACCATTTAATAAAAGTGACAATGAGGAGAGGAAAGGGAGGCCAGAAGGCTTGTGAATGTGGAGAGAGGAAGAGCCAGGGGAGGAGGGGGGAGGGGGGGCGGAAAAACTGAGAATCCCTCCCTATGCTCCTTGCTGCCAGGGAGGTCTGAGGGACTAGTTTCTACCTGGGATCCCAAGTCCAGTACAAAAGTGGCGGGGCCACAGCTCGGGATGAGGGAAGGGGGTCCTCGGCACACGCGCGTGGGGGTGCCAAACGAAGGGGGCTATTGTGCTCGCTGCGGGGGGCACCTCGCCTGGCTCCATCCCCGGCCCGACCCCGTGGGGACCCGGGTGCGGCGCGTCGTCCCGGGTGGTCCTGCTGCCCCGGTGGTCGCGGGAGGCCTGGTCCCGACACCCCCGCGAGCTCGCGGCCCGCGCTTTCTGCTCCAGGTGAGGGCGCAGCGCGGTGTCACTTTACCTGCTCGCAGAGGGTCGTCCTGAGAAGCCATGGGGCAGGGTGGGGCAGCGGGCCGTGGGAGCGGGACAGTGCGGCCTCAGGAGCTGGGCTGGAGCGCGGGAGTGCGGGTGTCCTGCAGTGCGGACTGGGCTGCAGCAGAGCACAGCGGAGCTGCGCGCCCCTCCTCCGCCAGCTCCTCCACCTCCTCTCAGACTCTCCACCTCCTCTCAGACTCTCTGCTGCGTCCTCCTCCTCGAGCTCACTCCCGGATTCTGCAATTAGCAAAGCCCCTTCTCCGGACCGCCCACGCCCTCGCCCACCTCCCCCTCCGTCCTGAGGCGCGGGCCCGGGGAACGGGCACCGGGAAAGCCCGGGGGGCTTGCGAGGGTGGCCAGCGCCAGCGCTGAGTGGCCTCCTAGCCTGGCTCCCCGAGCGGGTGTCCACCTGCTGCCTGGCTGCAAAAAGATCATCAGCCCTAAAACCCGGCTGCACTCTCGGGTCACTTCGCTGGCTTCCTGATTGTGCCCAAAGCCGGGAACCAGCTTCCCCAGCACAGGCCTGGGCTGAGATGCTTGCCCGCGATCTGTTTAAGCAGTCTCCTCCTCTCCAGGCAGGGTCCGCCATTGCATGATGGCACCCACGAATCACTTAGACCTGGATGTTTTGGTTTTTTGTTTCTTTTTTGGTTATTGGTTATTACATGACCTCCATGGTAGGGGATCCACAAAGGGAGTGAAAAGAGGACGCCTGATGCATACGCATATGGCCATTCTAGAAAAAGAGCTTGGGGTTCTCTGGGAAGCGCGGCATTGGTCCTTGCACTATGGTTTTGCTGCATCAAATAGTTCCTTCTTCTTCAAATATAAATATATAAATATATTGATCAAGTCACTCGCATGTCTTAGGAGAATGTCATACCTTTAGTAGCAAACTTGAAATCTTGGACATTGGTTTTGATTTTTTTTTTTTAAAGATTTTATTTATTTATCAGAGAGAGAGGGAGAAAGCGAGCACAGGCAGACAGAGAAGCAGGCAGAGGCAGAGGGAGAAGCAGGCTCCCTGCTGAGCAAGGAGCCCGATGCGGGACTCGATCCCAGGACGCTGGGATCATGACCTGAGCCGAAGGCAGCTGCTTAACCAACTGAGCCACCCAGGCGTCCCTGGTTTTGATTTTTGTTTTGGTTTGATTTGGTTTTGTTTTTGTAATTTTAAAAATCCCTCCAGCCCTTGGCTGTGTCTGACCTGAGTGCTTTCTGCTGTTTCTGCAACAAAACTGTCAGGGCAGCGAAAAGTCTCATTGTTTACACTGGCGCCCCCTTCTGAACACTTTGTTAATAAAAAGTTTTTTTTTTTTTTTTTGGCTATTGTAAATTTGAAACAAGGATGAGGTATTTCAAAGAAGTGAACCACAGATAAATTTCTCTAAGTGTGGGTGAGGGTTACTCAAAAAGGAACTTGACAAGGCTTTTAAAGATACCGACAATCATTATAACATAACGTGACTGATTGTTACCGTGCTCTTAACTGGGCAAAGACTTGTTGGCTTCCAAGAAAGACAAACATAGTTGAGATGGTTCTAGCGGCCTTCTAGCACAGGGTCTCATGAGGCAGGGATTCTAGCCACTGGCTGTGCAAGGCATGAGGCCTGTTAGTGATTCTATTTTTTCTTCTGCAGAATGGGTCTTTCTGCATTCCAGGTCCTTTCTACCCCAATAAATAATGCGGCGATTCTCTCAGTGAGTTGTACTTTTGGTTTAAACAGCCAACTGTCTCTTAAAAAGGACTTTTGTTTAAAGTCCTTTAAAAAAAAAAGTCCTTTCATAAAAAAATTTTTTTTTAAATTTTTCTTTTTTAATCCCATATGTTTACTCTGATCCTGGAACTTTGTCATTTTGACCTTCTCTGCTGATAAAATATTCTTCATCATCAGCACCTACTGCTCTCCTCTCCTGGTGGTCTCTCAGGAAGGGGTCTTCTCTAGCTCTTCTAGCAGAGGATGGGCACTTCCCCTCTACCCCTGTTACCGGACCAACCTTACCTATCCTGCAGGGTCAGGTCGGCCTGGCCTTTTATCTGTTGTTCTCTTCTGAGTGGTTAGATTTCATAGACACCGTGGTTTGCTTTTGTCAGGATTTACCCTGGACTATCAAAACCCTTTTCTTGTGCCAGTGAAGCCTAAGAAACAGTCCTGATGAGAGAACCAGGAACTCCAACAGATCATATTTATCCTGAATGTTCCGTCCAAAATGAAGAATACATTTCTGAGGAGCCTCAAGATCTCTGAGAAGGGAAGTTTCACCAACTCTGTCATTTAGGGGCATCAATTCTGATTCTGTGTCAATTTTCATACTTTCCCAGCTAGTAATTCTCTACCTCAGAAAGCCCACTCTCAACCGTTTCCTCTCTGAAAGGCAGTTGCTCTTAGAGTCTGCACATGGCACTTGGGGCCTGCTGGTCGTTGGCTACTGCTCTCTGTACCTTGGGTCTACCAGCTGCGGGGCATCAAGATGAGAACGTCTCTTGTTCTAAGACTTAATATAGTTTGGGGCACATGGTAAGCAATAATCACTTTTTTAGTTGATCCAAGTGTTCGACCGTTCTTAATTATTCTAGTACCACAGTTTACTTGTTCTAAGATTTGTCCTCTCCCTCATTCTAATAACTCTTGCACTTGATGACATATCCTAGTTTAACTGACAGCATATCTCTTTCTTAGTCGAACATAAACTAAAGTGCATCTTATCCTTCATGAAAGCTAGGATGCAATTAAATACTCTATTATGGTTATGATTCTGATATTTGAAATCCTCTGGTAGCTCCCTGTGCCCCCACAGTGTCGTGCCTCACCTCCTTGGAATAGTGTACAAACCGTCTCATCCCCAGTGTTAACCCCGGGGCTCAGCCTCCATCCCCCGGTGATGCTGCCCGATCAGCTGTCGGTTGTCAATGAACTTGCTGTAGTTTCCCGAATGCACTGTGCTGCTTCCTGGCACTTTGAAACTTGACACACTCATCCTCATTTTTCGCTTTGCCCATGTCTATCCCCTCCCCTGAAAATCTGCTCCTAAGTGGCTTTTCCCAGCTCTAACCTACCCTTGGCAGTTTTTTATCTCCCTGTGGTAAAGCCTGTCACACTGCACCATGGACATGCCCGTTGGCCCCCTGAGAAGACAAAAGGGACAGTGAGGGCTCCCCAGCATTTGCAGCTCTAGTGCAGAGCCCCATGCCTGGCTTGCAGGAAATGCCAGATCATGAAGACAAACGGAGATCATCCTCTGGCTAAAACCAGCCCTTCTAAGCCTACCGCAGGATCTGGATCAATAAAGAGCAGCCAGTTATTATTGCTGTTTTTCTAGGGATTTTTTCCCCATATATTTCCCTGGTCTTTACTCTTTTAGTAGCACTTTAATTCAGGCTTCAAGCACTTCCTAGTCTGATCAGGTGAAATCATTTTCCTTCCCATACCCTCGATGTATATCACACCTAGTAATTCTTTTTTTAAAGATCTTATTTACCCATTTGACAGATCACAAGTAGGTAGAGAGGCAGGCAGAGTGAGGGCGGGGGGAAGCAGGCTCCCCGCTCAGCAGAGAGCCGGATGTGGGGCTCCATCCCAGGACCCTGAAATCATGACCTGAGCCGAAGGCAGAGGCCTATACCACTGTGCATCCCTGGAGCCCCATATCTCGTAATTTTTAATCAACGTGGATTTGCTGCATCAAAAAGTTCCTTCTTCTTCAAATATAAATATATAAATATATTGATCAAGTCACGTGCATGTCCTAGGAGAATGTCATACCTTTAGTAGCAAACTTGAAATCTTTGCCATTGGTTTTGATTTTGGTTTTGGTTTGATTTGGTTTGGTTTTTGTAAATTTAAAAATCTCTCCATCCTTTGGCTCTGTCTGACCTGAGTGCTTTCAGCTGTTTCTGCAACAAAATTGTCCTGGCAGCGAAAACTCTCATTGTTTTCAGTGGCGCCCCCTTCTGAACACTTTGTTAATAAAAAGCTTTTTTTTTTTTTTTTGGCTATTGTAAATGTGGACAACAATTAGGAATTTCAAAGTGGTGAACCTCAGATAATTTTCTCTAAGTGTGGGGTGAGGGTTACTCAAAAAGGAACTTGACAAGTCTTTAAAAATATTGATAATCATTATAACATACCGTGACTTATTGTTACTGTGCTCTTAACTGGGCAAACACTTGTTGGCTTCCGAGAAAGACTAACATAGTTCTATATGGTTCTGGCGGCGTTCTAGCACAGGGTCTCAAGAGGCAGGGATTCTAGCCACTGGCTGTACACATTACTGAAGTTCTTTGTTCCCTTTAAACATTATTTCTCTCTTGATATGCATTCTTGTTTTGTATTATATTGCATTATAAAGGTTTTTTTTTAACAGACTGCATTTTTTAGAGTAGTTTGGGGATCAAAGTAAAATTCCCTTTCCCCACATACACACAGCCTTTCCCATTATCAACATCCTGTACCACGGTAATAATTATTCACGCTCACTGACCCTACACTGACACATCATTATCACCCCAAATTCCACAGTTTACATTAGAGTTCACTCTTGGTGGGGCACCAGGGTGGCTCAGTGGGTTAAGGCTTCTGACTTCGGCTCCGGTCATAATCTCACAGTCCTGGGATCAAGCCCCAGACCAGACTTTCTGCTTGGCAGGGAGCCTGCTTTCCCCCAACCCCTGCTTTCCCCGCCTGCCTCTCTGCCTGCTTTGATGCCTGTCAAATAAATAAATAAAATCTTAAAAAAACCTTTTCTCATAGAGTTCACTCTTGGTATAGTATCTTATGCATTTTGACAACTGTGTAGTGATATATATCTAAAATATCATGCATATCATACAGAACATTTTCACTGGCTTAAAAATCCTCTGTGCTCTGCCTGTTCATCCTCCTCCTCTCCTAACTGCTACAAACCGCTGACTTTTATACAATTTGCATAGTTCTGCCTTTTCTAGAAGGTCATATAGTTCGAACCTTGCAACATGAAGCTTTTTCAAATTGACTTCTTTCACTTATTATGACGGATTTTAAGTTTGTTCCTTGTCTTTTCATTGCTTGATAGCCATTTCTCTTTATCGCTGAAACATATCCCATTGTTTCTATGGACCACAGTTTATCTATCCATTCTCCTCCTGAAGGACATCTTGGTTACTTCCAACTCTTGGCACTTATGGGTAAAGCTGTTACAAACACAGGTTTATATGCAGGATTCTGTGTACACAAAGTTGTCGCTCTTTTGGGTGAGTGCCAAGGAGCACGATTGCTGGATCATATGGTAAGAATATGTTTAGTTTTGTAAGAAACTGCCCAGCTGTCTTCCAAAGTGGTAGCACCATTTTGGTGTTCTCACCAGAATGAATGAGAGTTTCTCTTGTTCCTCATCGTCAAAAGCATTTTATGTTGTCAGTATTTTGGATTTTAGCCATTCTAATAGATGTGTAGTGATATATCATTGTCTTATTTATTTATTTATTTTTTAAAAATTTTATTTATTTATTTGACAGAGAGAGATCACAAGAAGACAGAGAGGCAGTCAGAGAGAGAGAGAAAGGGAAGCAGGCTCCTCCTGAGCAGAGAGCCCAACGTGGAACTCGATCCCAGGACCCTGAGATCATGACCTGATCCAAAGGCAGCGGCTTAACACACTAAGCCGTCCAGGCGCCCCTAATGTTCTTTTAATTTACAATTCTTTAATTAGACATGCTGTGGATCATCACAGCATCTGTTCATATCATTATTGCCATCTCAATATCTTCTTAAGTGAGGTGTCTGTTCCAGTCCTTGCCAATTTTTCAATCAGGTCATTCATTTTCTTGTGTTTGAGTTAATAAATGAATAAATAATAATAATAAATAATAAATAAATAAATAAAAAATGAATGAATGAATTTATTATATATATTATATATGTTATATATAATATATATTATATATATTATTATATATTAAATAATTTATTAAAAATAAATTTACTAATGAGGCCAAGAATTCAGAATCACAAATACTTCAGAACTAATAATAACTGCCATCACTTGTTGTTATTGTATAAGATAAATCCTATGATCAAGTTTCAATTTTAAATTCTTACAATTTTAAATTCTTAAAACCTTATGAAGAAGCATCATTTGGAGGGAGCAGTTTTCATAATTTAGCATCCATCAGCCTTTTTTTTATGATTTTATTTATTTATTGGACACAGAGAGAGAGAGAGAGATTACAAGTAAGCAGAGAGGCAGGCAAGCAGGGAGGGAAGCAGGCTTACTTTTGAGCAGAGCCGGATGTGGGGCTGGATCCCAGGACCCAGAGACCATGACTTGAGATGAAGGCAGAGGCTTAACCCACCACCCACGTGATGAGAGAGCCCCTCAGGTGCCCCTCATCCATCAGCCTTAATTGTTTGTAGGAAAATGTGTGGATGAATAATGCCTTAGGGAGCTAATCTCTCTAAAGGATTTTCAATCTTTACCCCTTCAAGGTTTTTGCACAGTTCTGATAGCCTCTAAACATCCAGCTGATTTCTACAGTGACAAGCCTGTTAAAAACTGTCCTCAAACCAGGAATAGAGCTTGAAACATACCAGTCAAGAACAACTTTGAGTCTTTTAAGGAATTTATCATCATTTCTTTGTTATGATTCCAGGTTCCTGGGATTGAGTCCCACAGTGGGCTCTCTGCTAAGCAGGGAGCCTGCTTCCATTCCTCTCTCTCTGCCTGCCCCTCTGCCTTCCTGTGATCTCTGTCAAGTAAATAAATAAAATTAAAAAAACCATATTTTATACCAGTCATTCATGTTTATTAACTCAGATATCACAATACAAATAATACAAGCAGTTGATCTTTATTAATATCTTCAGCAAGATCAAAAAAATATGTCATATTTTCTCCAAAAATTTTATATCATCTGATAGGTCAGATATATATAAAATTACATTTAAAGTCTTAAAAATATCAGCAATATTTTCATTTAAATGCAAATTTCAAAGAAAATCTACTTTTCCAAACACGACTTTTTATCCTATATTTTTTTTAAATTTGTCAATATCTGATAAATTGTTTAGCGAGACTATAAATGTTAGATCGAAAAAAATGATTAATAGATGTAGGTTCAAATTATTATGTTCCATTAAAAATGGTTTAGTCTTTGATGAACATCTGTTTGGTAATGTGTTGTATCCAAATATAGTAAATTAATGACATATATAAAATTATAGGGAAATGACACCTACCGTTCCATTATGAGTAGAGCTTTTAAAATGCTATTTGTCACAACCTGTCATCTTCTCATTATGTAGCATTATGTAGCATTTAAAAAATGTATACTCTTCACTTTGAAGTCTTTTAGAAATCTAAAATATGACTTTCTATGGATTGTGTTTCCATCTTCCTTTATTGCCACTTTGAACAAATCCACATGCTTTGATTCAAAGGTAATAAATTCCTCTTATTTGGAAAAATGATGTTTATTTTTGTTCTCTCACCCTTAGCAGGTGGTTTCATTTTAGCACACTTCAGAGTTATAATTTCATGCTTATTAAAAACATTTATTATGATCTACATAGATGAATGAAAGTTTTATTTTATTAAATTATTTGCCAAAAAATCTGTTATTTTAAAAAATGTATTTCTTTTGAAGGGTTATTTTAGAGCATTCAGAGAGGATCTAGGAGTGTGGTATTATGCAATTTTTAAGTAGGTTTGAAATGGTTATTCATATGATTGTTTCTTTAAGGCTTTTGCTTATTATGGGTTTTTTGGGCCTTATTTTGTCTTATTTTGTTCATTATATGCTATAAAATATTTTGAAAGTAAATTTAAGGTATGTTTTACATAGTTTATTTTTTGAAAAAAATATTGAAATGACTTATGAAATTCAGTATACTCTCAACATTAATTTATTCTGAAATTTACCAATTGTCTATTGAACCTATTTTATGGCAGATATTACTTCAGACTACACTGGTAAATGAGATACTTGGCTTTGTAGAACGTTTATTTTAATGGGTGAGACAATTAAAAGCTATAAACCTGAATAAAAATTGCATAGTGCATTCAAAAATGATGAGTGCAATGGGGAAAAAGAAAAATTAGATCAGGATGAGAAAAATCAAGGTTGCTAGGCAGGGGATGGGGAGGTAAGAATTTTAATAGGAAGATCAGGTTAGTTACAATGAAGCTGACAATTGAACAAACGTATGGAAAGGTGATGAATTTGCCCAGAACTATCAGCAATAAGGTCACTCCAGACAAAGGAATTGGCTATCTTGAAGGCCATTAGGTTGGATCATGCCTGGCATATCTGAGGAATAGCAACGAGGCCACTGTGAGGGACTGAAGAGTAGCAGGGAAAGAGATCACAGAGGTTAAATGAGTGGCTAGATCATGTAAAAGCTTAGAAGTCATTGTAAAACTGTGGCTTTATATTTCAAAACTTACTGTGTGATAGAATTTCTACTAATAACTGAGAGTTCAAATGTCCATAAAATTTCAAGGATTCTTATTCTAGTAAGACAGAATAAAGAAAAAGAGTTCATATTTTCACATGGTGTAACAAATGCTTGGAGATCCAAGTGTAGGAAGCTATGGGAGCACAGAAGAAGGCACGAAAATCACACCAATATATTTGATGACTGTGACTTTATATAAATTTGTATTTTCTAGATTTTTTTTATAGTCATGGAATCACACAGTATATTCTATTCATTGCCTGGCTTTTCTTTTCTCAGCACCATTATTTTGAGAATCTCCAATTGTAAATAGTTCATTTTGATGTTGAATAGTAATCTCTTTAATGAATAGATCATAATTTGTCTTTGCTCTATTGATGGACATTGATGAACATTTCTACTGTTTTCAATTCTTAAAAATAAAGCTGCTATGAAATTCATATACAAGTCCTTGTACGAACATAGCGTTTGTTTCTCTTGGTTAAATGCGTAGAAGTAAAATGGCTATTGGTGTAACTGCAACGTATTTTGCATTTAAAAAAATTTTCAAACTATTTTCCAAAGTGGTGGTATTATGATATATGCCAACAACAGTTTAGATTTTTTGTTGCTTCTCAATCTAGCTCAGACGAAGTACAATTAGCCTTTATAATTTTAGCCATTCTAATAGATATGTAAGCATGTCTCATTATGATTTTAATTTGTATTTCTTTAATGTCTAAATGTTGAGAAATTTGTCATGTGCTTATAAGCCATCCATATCCTTTTGGTGACATGTCTCTTCAATAATTTTCTTCACATGTAAAATTGGATACTCTGTTTGGTTTTAGTAAGGTTTTTAATTTTTATTCATTTTTTAATCATCAGAGTTGATGTCCATTATCAGATATATAATTTGCAAATCCCTACTCCATCTTTACGGTTTCTCAATGGAGCTTTGATAGCTGTGTCTTTCAAGAAATATGCTAATTCTTTCTTGGTACACGGAGGTATGACTAGCACATTATCAATGTTGACCTTTGCAAAGAAAATCATGGCTTAAGATATATGTAGTCTTCGGTTGTTGGGAGTGTTCTGTAATATCAAGCATATCTAGTTAGTTGATAATTTTGTTCAAGTCTTACATATCTTACCAATTTGATGACCATTTGTCTATATAATCTCAAAATAAAGGTGTTGAGACTTTTTTCCATTTCTCTTCTAAGGTAGAAGTTATGATTTTTGTTCTTAGTTTTTCCCTATATATCCTCAAATCTGTTATTAAGTATTAAAAGTCAAGAATTATTATACTCCCTGATAAATTCATCATTTTACTCTTCTGTAATTTTGACTTGATCTTTATGTCTGATAATGAAATTTGCTTTAAAATCACTTTTCATTATCTTGATATAACCACCAAAGGTATACTGTGATTAGTGTTAATATAGCATATTATTTTTTTTACTTTATAAAGCACTTCTATATTTAATCCTGAAACAAACAAAAACAGCTTTTTAGCTCTGGAAGCATCTTTCTAAATTATCTTTTTTTTTTTTTTAATGAAGCAGTAGCAATTTTTGTTAAGGGACCTAAACTGAAAGTAGGTTTATTTATTAATTTATTTAGTAAAAGATTTTATTTTGTTTATTGACAGCAAGAGAGAGAGAGAGAGGAAGCGCACAAGCGGGAGGAATAACGTGCAAAGGGAGAGGAAGAAGCAAGCTCCTCGGGGTGCAAGTAGTCCCATGCAGGGCTGGATCACTGTACACTGGAATCATGACCTCAGCCAAAGGAAAATATCTGCTTAAACAACTGAGTCATCCAGGCACCCCTAGAAAATTAAAAAAAAAAAAAAACTTTTAAAAACATTTTGTTTCTTTTTTTTTAATATTTTATTTATTTGACAGACAGAGAGACAGGAAGAGGAACTATAAGCAGGGCAGAGGGAAAAGGAGAAGCAGGTTTCCCACTGAGCAGAGAGCCTGATGTGGGGCTCCATCCCAGGACCCTGGGATCATGGCCTGAAAAGAAGGGACACTTATGGAAGAAGCCACCCAGACACCTTGTTTCTTTGTTTTTAATATATGGCAACTGATGCTTCCCAGTCATGAGGAGCATATTACCCATTGATTAAATCTTTGATAACAACCTATTTAAAGATGTGTGTAAATATACACTTACTCAGATTTATACACTTTGTGTTTTCTTCATAGTTTGGGGCTGGACCCCATGGTCACAACACTGCTTCCAGTCTTTGCCTTCCCATCTGTTGATACCAGGCGTTTGGTCAGCAAAGCAAATTAGTATCATAATTAATAAGCCCTTGGCACCATATCTCTGGAACAGGGTTTGCTCTTAACCAAGGCCCAGAGCAGTTGACCTCCCGAAGGTAGTGCTATAGCCCCAAGGACTAGGTCCCTGCCACCAGAACTCAGTCTTACATGTTATGCTAAGCAGACAAAACCAAAACAGGAAAGCTCTGACAGCTTTCACTGGCATGCCTCATCTCCCACTCCCTCGACGTCCAGGCAGTACCAGATGCCAGGGAGGGGTCTTGGTCCAACATATGGGAGGGAAGGAAGTAGCCACGAGCAAGTACCTGCCTCTCTGTGCCTTTCTTTCATGAGCAGGTTGTAAGGAGGAGGAAGAGGAAGGGGAAGAGAGGTGAACTTCAAGGGGTGAAGGACTCAGGTAGGCAGCTGGCTCCTGCCAGTAGGAAAGGGACAAAGGAGAAGGCAGTGAGTCTTGCAGGGAGGGTGGTGGGTAAGGGTTACAGCTTATGACGGAATCTGGACAGGAGTAATAGGGATACTAGTCATTTGAGTCCACCATTGGCAAGCTGGGCTGGGTGTCAGGGCAGATAGGCCTCCCTGGGCAACGGCACATGAGAGAAGGTGGAATTCTTCTCTGAGGAGCAGGTGGAGCTTTGGGTGTTGGGAAAGCATAGACAGTATTGTTCCAGGGCCAAGGACAGGTCCGGGTACTCCTGGTTGGAGATCAAGGCCACACTATGATCCAGGACTTCTACCAGCAGCTTGAAGGTACCACATGCCAGCCACCCCTCATTATTGTGTATAACTCTCTGGTGCTCTTATTGGCTTATCCATCAAATGACTCCTTCAGCAGCTTGAAAACCACCTCCACAGGCACTCCAGGATATGGGAGGCTTCCAGAGTGAAGATTTTGCACAGGATCACCCCAAAAGACCAGAAGTCACTCGGGTGGATGTAGATCTGGCCAAACATGGCCTTAGGGATCATCCACTTCACAGGCAGTCCACTGTTGGTTGTCTTTTTATAGTAACTGATGTGGTGATATCTCTGGCAAGGCTGAAGTCTGAGATCTTCATCATGTTGTCCTTTGTCACCAGCACTTCCCTGGTTGCCAGGTCTTGGTGTATGCACTTCTTGGAGGCAAGGTACTCCATGCCTCAGGCTACCTGGTAGGCACAGGATACCAGGTCCTTGGAGGATAGTTGCTCTGCTGCATTGTGGCTGATATTGTAACAGTACTCCAGGTCAGGAGGCCTCTGGGCTTGCAGGTAATCCTGTATGTTGTCTTTGGAGGCATATTCCGTGAGAGTGTACGAATGACCGTCCTGTGTGCAGGACCCAGCAGGTTGATGGTGTCCTTGTGCTGTTTAATCATTTTCATCATCTCCATTTCTGAGATTAGGTTTGAAAGGTCTTCCTCTGTTGCATCTGACTTCAACATCTTCACAGACACTTTAGTCAAATGGTTGGATTTGTCTTTGTCCAGCCCAATGGCCTCCTCCAACACCACCTGCCCAAAGTAGGCCTGTCTTAGGGGTCTGCCTAAACTGCCTACAACCAGCCTGTCCTAAGGCAGTTATGAACTCTAGATTATACTCAAAAACATTAAACCACAAGCTAAAAATTCTCTTCACTAGATCTCTGTCGCAGGTCTAATTTTCTTCTCTTTCATCATTTATCTTTTTCCTGATTCTTATTTTCAGTATAGTTTATTTTGCTTCCAAGTGTTTCCCCTGGTTTCTGTATGGTGTTTCAGAGGGAAGAATTATCCTGTCATAAAATTATTTCTTGAGCATTCATTACATCTCTCAGGTAAAATGGGTTCTTTTATGGTATTGATTCATTTGAGTTTCTCAAAATGGGAAGAATTTTCAAAACGGTGCTTTCCTCAAGGTTCAAAGTATGTCTTAGCCTCATCTTTATTCATTTTGAATTCACTTTTCAAATTCTTGTCCCTCTTTTTATCTTTTTAAATTTAAATATTTTATTTTTACTATTCTTTTATTTGAGTATAGTTGATATTCAGTGTTACATTGGTTTCAGGTTTTCAATATCTCCATACATTATTCTATGATCACTACAAATATAGCTACCATCTGTCACCATATAACACTATTATAATATCATTGACTATATTCTCTACACTGTCCCATATCTCTTTTTAAAATCTCTGATTTTTATGTTTTCTGTTATTCCAATGTTCGACCATCATTTTACTTGGATACTTTAATAAAATATGCCTGATTACACACTCTTTGCTGAAAACCATAGCATTGGATTTATAGTAGTCTTCTTCTTCTTATTCTTTTTAAATTAACATATAATGTATTATTAGCCCCAGGGGTACAGGTCTGTGAATCGCCAGGTTTACACATTCACAGAACCCCCCCCCAATGTTCATAACCCCACCACCCTCTCCCTACCCTCCCCACCCCCCCTGGCAAATCTCAGTTTGTTTTGTGAGATAAAGAGTCTCTTATGGTTTGTCTCCCTCTCGATCCCATCTTGTTTCATTTACTCTTTTCCTGTCCCCCAAACCCCCCACATTGCACCTCCATTTCCTCATATCAGGGAAATCATATGATAGTGTCTTACTCTGGTTGACTAATTTTGCTAAGCATAATATCCTCTAGTTCCATCCATGTCATCGCAAATGGCAAGATTTCATTTCTTTTGATGGCTGCATAGTATTCCATCACATATATATACATATATATATGTATATATATATCATTCATTTGTTGATGGACATCAAGGTTCTTTCCATAGTTTGGCCCTTGTGGATATTGCTGCTATCAACATTTGGTGCACGTGCCCCTTTGGATCATATAGTAGTCTTCTTTACCTCTATCAGAACCCCAAGAAGCTTTATTCATTTATTTACTCACATAAACAAATGATCCAACACAATGTTTTTTGATGTTCAAATGTATTATAATGTCTTACCGCTTAACATTATGCATACTGCTCTCTTTCGCTGTCTTACTAAATACACATCATCACTATGCCATTTAATCAGAAAGAACATTTGAACTCAGAATTCTCTCCATATCAGGGAATGAAGACTCCACCCTTCTGTTTGTGCAGGTAAAATAAATGTTGATATTGTCTGTCCTACACATACCCCATCCTGTTCACTAGAATACTCACCATCAAAATATATACAAAATAAAAACCATACCTCACCACTTCTATTACCACCCAGCATGCTAAAAACACCATCATATGTTCCTGAATTATTGATTTGATTGATAACCCCACTTCCACACAGACTGCACTCCTTTCTCCCTGCAAATTTATTTTGGTACAGAAACTTAACCTTTTTTACCCATTTGACAGACCACAAGTAGGTAGAGAGGCAGGCAGAGAGAGGGGTGGGGGAGCAGGCTCCCCGCTGAGCAGAGAGCCCAATGTGGGGCTCCATCCCAGGACCCTGAAATCATGACCTGAGCCGAAGGCAGAGGCCTAAACCACTGAGCCACCCAGGAGCCCCCATATCTCGTAATTTTTAATCAACGTGGATTGGCTGCATCAAATAGTTCCTTCTTCTTCAAATATAAATATATAAATATATTGATCAAGTCACTCGCATGTCTTAGGAGAATGTCATACCTTTAGTAGCAAAATTGAAATCTGGGACATTGGTTTTGATTTTTGTTTTGGTTTGATTTGGTTCAGTTTTTGTAATTTTAAAAATCCCTCTAGCCCTTGGCTCTGTCTGACCTGAGTGCTTTCTTCTGTTTCTGCAACAAAATTGTCCGGGCAGCAAAAACTCTCATTGTTTACAGTGTCGCCTCCTTCTGAACAATTTGTTAATAAAAAAGCTTTTTTTTTTTTTTTTTTGGCTATGGTAAATGTGGAACAACAATGAGGTATTTCAAAGGGTTGAACTACAGATTAATTTCTCTAAGTGTGGGGTGAGGGTTACTCAAAAAGGAACTTGACAAGGCTTTTAAAGATATAGACATTCATTATAACATAATGTGACTGATTGTTGCCGTGCTCATAACTGGGCAAACACTTGTTGGCTTCCAAGAAAGACTAACATAGTTGAGATGGTTCGAGCGGCCTTCTAGCACAGGGTTTCATGAGGTAGGGATTCTAGCCACTGGCTGTGCAAGGCATGAGGCTTGTTAGTGATTCTATTTTTTCCTCTGCAGAATGGGTCTTTCTACATTCCAGGTCCTTTCTACCCCAATAAATAATGCGGCGATTCTCTCAGTGAGTTGTACTTTTGGTTTAAACAGCCAACTGTCTCTTAAAAAGGACTTTTGTTTAAAGTCCTTTTTAAAAAAAGTCCTTTCAAAAATTTTTTTTTTAATTTTTATTTTTTAATCCCATATGTTTACTCTGATCCTGGAACTTTGTCATTTTGACCTCCTCTGCTGATTAAAATATTCTTCATCATCAGCACCTACTGCTCTCCTCTCCTGGTGGTCTCTCCGGAAGGTGTCTTCTCTAGCTCTTCTAGCAGAGGATGGGCACTTCCCCTCTACCCCTGTTGCCAGACCAACCTTACCTATCCTGCAGGGTCATTTCGGCCTAGCCTTTTATCTGTTGTTCTCTTCTGAGTGGTTAGATTTCATAGATACCATGCTTTGCTTTTGTCAGGATTTACCTTGGACTATCAAAACCCGTTTCTTGTGCCAGTGAAGCCTAAGAAACACTCCTGACGAGAGAACCAGGAACTCGAACAGATCATATTTATCCTGAATGTTCTGTCCAAAATGATAAATACATTTCTGATGAGCCTCAAGATCTCTGAGAAGGAAAGTTTCACCAACTCTGTCATGCAGGGGCATCAATTCTGATTCTGTGTCAATTTTCATACTTTCCCAGCTAATAATTCTCTACCTCAGAGCCTACTCTCAACTGTTTCCTCTCTCAAAGGCAGTTGCTCTTAGAGTCTGCACATGGCACTTGGGGCCTGCTGGTCGTTGGCTACTGCCCTCTGTACCTTGGGTCTAACAGCTGCGGGGCATCAAGATGAGAACGTCTCTTTATATAGTTTGGGGCACATGGTAAGCAATAATCACTTTTTTAGTTGATCCAAGTGTTCGACCTTTCTTATTTATTCTAGTAGCACAATACTTGTCTAAGATTTGTCCTCCACCCCATTTTAATATCTCTTATGTGGCAATCACCTTGCACTTGATGACATATCCTACTTTAACTGACTTCATTTCTCTCTTAGTCGATCATAAACTATAGTGCATCCAACCCGTGATAAAAGCTAGTATGCAATTAAATACTCTATTATGGTTACGATTCTGATATTTGAAATCCTCCGGTAGCTCCCTGTGCCCCCACAGTGTAGTACCTCATAGTATACAAACCATCTCACCCCCAGGGTTAACCCCAGGGGCTGAGCCTCCATCCCCAGGTGATGCTGCCTGATCAGCTTTCGGTTGTCATGAACTTGTTGTAGTTTCGGGAATGCACAGTGCTGCCTCCTGGCACTTTGAAACTTGACACACTCATCCTCATTCTTCGCTTTGCCCTTGTCTATCACCTCCCCTGAAAATTTGTTCCTAAGTGGATTTTCGCAGCTCCAACCTACCCTTGGCAATCTTTTATCTCCCTGTGGTAAAACCTGTCACACTGCACCATGGATATGCCCGTTGGCCCCCTGAGAAGGGAAAAGGGAGAGTGAGGGCCCCCCAGCATTTGCAGCTCTAGTGCAGAGCCCCATGTCTGGCTTGCAAGAAATGCCAGATAATGAAGACAAACGGAGATCATCCTCTGGCTAAAACCAGCTCTTCTTTGCCTACCGCAGGATTGGATCAATTAAGAGCAGCGAGTTATTATTGCTGTTTTTCTAGGGATTTTTACCCATATATTTCCCAGGTCTTGAATCTTTTTATAGCACTTTAATTCAGGCTTCAAACAGTTCCTAGTCAGATCAGGTGAAATCATTTTCCTTCCCATAGCCTCGGTGTATTTCACACCTAGTAATTCTTTTTTTTAAGATCTTATTTACCAATTTGACAGATCAGAAGTAGGTAGAGAGGCAGGCAGGGGGGGGGGGGAAGCAGGCTTCCCGCTGAGTAGAGAGCCCGATGTGGGGCTCCATCCCAGGACCCTGAAATCATGACCTGAGCCGAAGGCAGAGGCCTAAACCACTGAGCCACCCAGGAACACACATATCTGGTAATTTTTAATCAATGTGCATTTGCTGCATCAAATAGTTCCTTCTTCTTCAAATATAAATATATAAATATATTGATCAAGTCACTCGCATGTCTTAGGAGAATGTCATACCTTTAGTAGCAAACTTGAAATCTTGGACATTGGTTTTGATTTTTGTTTTGGTTTGATTTGGTTCAGTTTTTGTAATTTTAAAAATCCTTCCAGCCCTTAGCTCTGTCTGACCTGATTGCTTTCAGCTGTTTCTTCAACAAAGTTGTACTGGCAGCAAAAATCTCATTGTTTAGAGTGGCGTCCCCTTCTGAACACTTTGTTAATAAAAAGCTTTTATTTATTTATTTATTTACTTTTGGCTATGGTAAATTTGGAAAAATAATGTATTTCAAAGAGGTGAACCACAGATAAATTTCTGTAAGGGTGGCGTGAGGGTTACTCAAAAAGGTAATTGACAAGGCTTTTAAAGATATCGACAATCATTATAACATAACGTGACTGATTGTTACCATGCTCTTAACAGGGCAAACACTTGTTGGCTTCCAAGAAAGACTAACATAGTTGAGATGGTTCTAGCGGCCTTCTAGCACAGGGTCTCATGAGGCAGGGATTCTAGCCACTGGCTGTGCAAGCCATGAGGCCTGTTAGTGATTCTATTTTTCCTCTGCAAAATGGGTCTTTCTGCATTCCAGGTCCTTTCTACCCCAATAAATAATGCGGCGATTCTCTCAGTGAGTTGTACTTTTGGTTTAAACAGCCAACTGTCTCTTAAAAAGGACTTTTGTTTAAAGTCCTTTAAAAAAAAAAGTCCTTTCAAAAAAATTTTTTTTTTAATTTTTATTTTTAAATCCCATATGTTTACTCTGATCCTGGAACTTTGTCATTTTGACCTCCTCTGCTGATTAAAATATTCTTCATCATCAGCACCTTCTGCTCTCCTCTCCTGGTGGTCTCTCCGGAAGGGGTCTTCTCTAGCTCTTCTAGCAGAGAATGGGCACTTCCCCTCTACCGCTTTTATCGGACCAACCTTACCTATCCTGCAGGGTCAGGTCGGCCTGGCCTTTTATCTGTTGTTCTCTTCTGAGTGGTTAGATTTCATAGATACCGTGCTTTGCTTGTCAGGATTTACCCTGGACTATCAAAACCCGTTTCTTGTCCCAGTGAAGCCTAAGAAACAGTCCTGATGAGAGAACCAGAAACTCGAACAGATCATATTTATCCTGAATGTTCCGTCCAAAATGAAGAATACATTTCTGAGGAGCCTCAAGATCTCTGAGAAGGGAAGTTTCACCAACTCTGTCATTTAGGGGCATCAATTCTGATTCTGTGTCAATTTTCCTACCTTCCCAGCTAGTAATTCTCTTTCTCAGAAAGCCCACTCTCAACCGTTTCCTCTCTCAAAGGCAGTTGCTCTTAGAGTCTGCACATGGCACTTGGGGCCTGTTGGTCGTTGACTACTGCTCTCTGTACCTTGGGTCTACCAGCTGCGGGGCATCAAGATGAGAACGTCTCTTGTTCTAAGACTTAATATAGTTTGGGGCACATGGTAAGCAATAATCACTTTTTTGTTGATCCAAGTGTTCGACCTTTCTTAATTATTCTAGTACCACAGTTTACTTGTTCTAAGATTTGTCCCCCCCCACTCTAATAACTCTTGCACTTGATGACATATCCTAGTTTAACTGACAGCATTTCTCTTTCTTAGTCGAAGATAATCTATACTGCATCTTACCCTTGATGAAAGCTAGGATGCAATTAAATACTCTATTATGGTTACGATTCTGATATTTGAAATCCTCCGGTAGCTCCCTGTGCCCCCACAGTGTAGTACGTCACCTCCTCGGCATAATATACAAACCATCTCACCCCCAGTGTTAACCCCGGGGCTCAGCCTCCATCCACAGGTGATGCTGCCAGATCAGCTGTCCCTTGTCATGAACTTGCTGTAGTTTCGGGAATGCACTGTGTTGCCTCCTGGCACTTTGAAACTTGACACACTCATCCTCATTCTTCGCTTTGCCCTTGTCTATCACCTCCTCTGAAAATCTGTTCCTAAGTGGCTTTTCCCAGCTCCAACCTACCCTTGGCAATCTTTTATCTCCCTGTGGTAATACCTTTCACACTGCACCATGGACATGCCCGTTGTCCTCCTGAGAAGTGAAAAGGGACAGTGAGAGCGCCCCAGCATTTGCAGCTCTAGTGCAGAGCCCCATGCCTGGCTTGCAGGAAATGCCAGATCATGAAGACAAACGGAGATCATGCTCTGGCTAAAACCAGCTCTTCTTTTCCTACTGCAGGATCTTGATCAATTAAGAGCAGCCAGCTATTATTACCGTTTTTCTAGGGATTTTTTACCCATATTTTTCCCAGGTCTTGACTCTTTTTATAACACTTTAATTCAGGCTTCAACCAATTCCTAGTCAGATCAGGTGAAATCATTTTCCTTCCAATAACCTCGAATATTTCACACCTAGTAATTCTATTTTTAACGATCTTATTTACCCATTTGACAGATCAAAAGTACGTAGAGAGGCAGGCAGGGGGGGGGGAAGCAGGCTCCCCACTGAGTAGAGAGCCCGATGTGGGGCTCCATCCCAGGACCCTGAAATCATGACCTGAGCCGAAGGCAGAGGCCTAAACCACTGAGCCTCCCAACACCCCCATATCTGGTAATTTTAATCAACGAGGATTTGCTGCATCAAATAGTTCCTTCTTCTTCAAATATAAATATATAAATATATCGATCAAGTCATGCGCATGTCTTAGGAGAATGTCATACCTTTAGTAGCAAACTTGAAATCTTGGCCATTGTTTTTGATTTTTGTTTTGGTTTGATTGGTTCGGTTTTTGTAATTTTAAAAATCCCTCCAGCCCTTGGCTCTGTCTGACCTGAGTTCTTTCAGCTGTTTCTGCAACAAAACTGTCTGGGCAGCGAAATCTCTCATTGTTTACTGTGGCGCCACCTTCTGAACACTTTGTTAATAAAAAGCTTTTTTTTTTTTTTTTGGCGGGTATGGTAAATGTGGGACAACAATGAGGTATTTCAAAGAGGTGAACCACAGATAAATTTCTCTAAGGGTGGTGTGAGGGTTTTCAAAAGGGAACTTGAAAGGCTTTTAAAGATATCTATAATCATTATAACTTAACGTGAGTTATTGTTACTGTGCCCTTAACTAGGCAAACACTTGTTGGCTTCCAAGAAAGACTAACATAGTTCTAGATGGTTCTACCAGCGTTCTAGCACAGGGTCTCATGAGGCAGGGATTCTAGCCACTGGCTGTGCAAGGCATGAGCCTGTTAGTGATTCTATTTTTTCCTCTTCAGAAATGGCCTTTCCACATTCCAGGTCCTTTTACCCCAATAATTAACGTGGTGATTCTCTTAGTGAATTGTACTTTTGGTATAAACAGCCAACTGTCTCTTAAAAAGGAGTTTTGTTTAAAGTCCTTTAAAATAAATCCTTTAAAAAAATTTTTTTATCTTTTATTTTTTAATTCCATATGTTTACTCTGATCGTGGAACTTTTTTCATTTCTACCTTCTCTGCTGATTAAAATATTCTCTCCAAAATGTCAGTTATTTGCAGGTACTTGCACTGTAGACATTCTTTACATATTTTTAAAAAAATCCATTCACGATTCTTAGTGAAAATCCGGGGATCTGAAAGACTACCATTTGCTATTCATCGAACAGTTACTGTCTCCACTAAGTGACAGGGTTTCAGAGAACGTGAGCTCACAAGAGATGTAAGCTTTTTTCAACTTTCTGCTACCATGTTCATTTCTATGTTACTCAGAGGAGCCTTCTTTGTAGAAACATATTATCCAATCTTTTATGAAGCTGAATTTAAATTCTGTCCCTTCATTCCCCACAACGCTTAAAAAGCCAAGCAAATTTTGTTCCATTTTTTAAGAGCCCATAGATGGCATTTTTTTAGTGTAGCGTTTTTGAGTTTTCATCACTCTTTATGTTACTTCTACTTCACAGATAAACAATTGCTAATGACAATGTGAACTTCCTACAAATGTGCAATCAAAATCCCTAGGTACACATTACCGAAGTTCTTCGTTCCCTTTAAACATTATTTCTCTCTTGATATGCATTCTTGTTTTGTATTATATTGCATTATAAAGTTTTTTTTTAACAGACTGCATTTTTTAGAGTAGTTTGGGGATCAAAGTAAAATTCCCTTTCCCCACATACACACAGCCTTCCCCATTATCAACATCCTGGACCACGGTGATAATTTTTCATGCTCACTGACCCTACACTGACACATCATTCTCACCCCAAAGTCCACAGTTTACATTAGAGTTCACTCTTGGTGGGGCACCAGGGTGGCTCAGTGGGTTAAGGCTGCTGCCTTCGGCTCAGGTCATAATCTCACGGTCCTGGGATCGAGCCCCAGACCAGACTCTCTGCTTGGCAGGGAGCCTGCTTTCCCCCAACCCCTGCTTTCCCCGCCTGCCTCTCTGCCTGCTTTGATGCCTGTCAAATAAATAAATAAAATATTAATAAACCTTTTCTCATAGAGTTCACTCTTGGTATAGTATCTTATGCATTTTGACAACTGTGTAGCGATATATATCTAAAATATCATACATATCATACAGAACATTTTCACTGGCTTAAAAATCCTCTGTGCTCTGCCTGTTCATCCTCCTCTCCTAACTGCTACAAACCGCTGACCTTTATACCATTTGCATAGTTCTGCCTTTTCTAGAACGTCATATAGTTGGAACCTTGCAACATGAAGCTTTTTCAAATTGACTTCTTTCACTTATTATGACGGATTTTAAGTTTGTTCCATGTCTTTTCATTGCTTGATAGCCATTTCTCTTTATCGCTGAAACATATCCCATTGTTTCAATGGACCACAGTTTATCTATCCATTCTCCTCCTGAAGGACATCTTGGTTACTTCCAACTCTTGGCACTTATGGGTAAAGCTGTTACAAACACAGGTTTACATGCAGGATTCTGTGTACAGAAATTTGTCACTCTTTTGGGTGAGTGCCAAGGAGCACGATTGCTGGATCATATGGTAAGAATATGTTTAGTTTTGTAAGAAACTGCCCAACTGTCTTCCAAAGTGGTAGCACCATTTTGGTGTTCTCACCAGAATGAATGAGAGTTTCTCTTGTTCCTCATCATCAAAAGCATTTAATGTTGTCAGTATTTTGGATTTTAGCCATTCTAATAGATGAGTAGTGATATATCACTGTCTTATTTATTTATTTATTTTTAAAAAAGATTTTATTTATGTATTTGACAGAGAGAGATCACAAGAAGACAGAGAGGCAGTCAGAGAGAGAGAGAAAGGGAAGCAGGCTCCTGCTGAGCAGAGAGCCCAACGTGGAACTCGATCCCAGGACCCTGAGATCATGACCTGATCCAAAGGCAGTGGCTTAACCCACTGAGCCGTCCAGGCGCCCCTCATTGTTCTTTTAATTTACAATTCCTTAATTAGACAAGCTGTGGATCATCACAGCATCTGTTCATATCATTATTGCCATCTCAATATCTTCTTCAGTGAATTGTCTGTTCCAGTCCTTGCCAATTTCTCAATAATGTCATTCATTTTCTTGTCTTTGAGTTAATAAATAAATACATAATAATAATAAATAAATAAATAAAAAATGAATGAATGTATTTATTATATACATTATATATGTTATATATAGTATATTATATACATTATTATATATTAAATAATGATTTATTCAAAATAAATTTACAATGAGGCCAAAAAAACAGTATCACAAATACTTCAGAACTAATAATAACTGCCATCACTTGATGTTATTCTATAAGGTAAATCCTACGATCAAGTTTCAATTTTAAATTCTTACAATTTTAAATTCTGAAATCCTTATGAAGAAGCATCATTTGGTGGAGCAGTTTTCATAATTTAGCATCCATCAGCATTTTTTTAAAGATTTTATTTATTTTTTGGACACAGAGAGAGAGAGAGAGAGAGAGATCACAAGTAAGCAGAGAGGCAGGCAAGCAGGGAGGGTAGCAGTCTTCCTTTTGAGCAGAGCCCGATGTGGGGCTGGATCCCAGGACCCAGAGACCATGACTTGAGATGAAGGCAGAGGCTTAACCCACCACCCACGTGATGAGAGAGCCCCTCAGGTGCCCCTCATCCATCAGTCTTAATTGTTTGGAGGAAAATGTGTGGATGAATAATGTCTTAGGGAGCTAATCTCTCTAAAGAATTTTCAAGTCTTTACCCCTTCAAGGTTTTTGTACAGTTTTGATAGCCTTTAAACATCCAGCTAATTTCTACAGTGACAGGCCTGTTAAAACCTGTCCTCCAAACAGGAATAGAGCTTGAAACATACCAGTCCAGAGCAACTTTGAGTCTTTTAAGGAATTTATTATCATTTCTTTGTTTTGGTTAATATCTGAAATAGTTCCATATTACACTTGCATAATTTTTAAAGAGCTGACTTTGAAGGAGGCATTCAGCTCCAGCTAGTTCCATATTTTGGCAAGAACTATAATTCTATATAAAAAAAAACATATTTTAGGGCGCCTGGGTGGCTCAGTGGGTTAAAATCTCTGCCTTCGGCTCAGGTTATGATTCCAGGTTTCTGGGATTGAGTCCCACAATGGGCTCTCTTCTCAGCTCGGAGCCTGCTTCCATTCCTCTCTCTCTGCCTGTCTCTTTGCCTTCCTGTGATCTCTGTCAAGGAAATAAATAAAATTTTTAAAAAAACATATTTTATACCAGTTATTCATGTTTATTAACTAAGACAGCTGAATGTTTGCTAGCTAGTCAGCCAATACAGAGAAATATTAGGTAGGGTAATTACTCACAGTTGTGTTTAATAAAATGAGAGAAAATTATCAAATGACAGTAATAATAATAATCCTATAGCAGGCTAAATAATTCAATGAAAATTCCAAGTATTAATCTAGCTTTCTTCCCTGATTATGACTCTTCTCTCCTTTATCATAATGGGAGTAGCAGATTGTCTGCAATGAATTGTGAAAACCCAGCAGTGACTTTGGCAGTGAAGGCCTCCCATCCATTTTGATAGGTTAAAATGATTCTGGTTGGTCTTGAGCAAATGTGTCAATTTTTTTTTCTGTGTGTGTCATAAAAGAAAGAAGCAATAGTAAATTCTTGCTGTTATTCCATGGAGCCAATAAAATCATACTGCCAACAAGAGGCTGTTGACACTGTAAGTGTAGTTAACTGTCTTGAAATACTAGGCCTCGAAATAAAATTCCAATATTTTACATAACCTCTTTTTTTAAAGAAAACAAAACAAAACAAAACAACTATACTGCTTACCTTTAGGGCCCTGCTGTTGTGTAAGTATTTTTGAACATGTCTACTGTAAGTGTATATATATATATATATTTTCTGTGCAATAAATTCATTTAGAGATAAATTTGGATTGCAAATTATTTTGGGGGAGGCATGGAATTTGTGGCTAGTCTTACAAGTAAAAAGGACTAAAAGAAAGAAGAAAAACATTTTTTATTACAGCATATTTACATCTGTCAAAAGTACTTATTTACTCTAATACTGACTAATGTATAATACTGTACACAAAGAAAGAAGTTAAATGAGTTATAATTCAGTCGAAGTATAGCTGGCCATTTTAAAACTTACCACTGAATCTTTCTGGTATGTAATGTGATATCTGGCAATCTGGTCCAGTTCATTACATCAGGTCATTTGTATGTTCTTATTACCATTTTGATAGCATAGCACATTTTATAACCCAGACATTTTACAATGGAACTATGATGCATGTATTTCCAAAAGTATAGACATAAATGAAGCTATGAGGTCAAAAAAGATGAATGTCCGTAGTACCATATAGACTCAACAAATAAAAGTGTCCAAGGCTCTGAGTGAGATTTATGAATATTGTGTAAGATTAGGCCAACATGTGGTTTTGATAAAAATAATCTGTTCTTAAATTAGAATTACAGTCGTTGAGTACAGTGTTGAAAATGGCAGATAGATTTTAGCTATCTTTGCTCACTAGGGAAAATGGAAAAATGTTTAGTTAGGTCAGATTTTCACTTACCTTCTGAAAAATCTTACGTTTGAGAGAGAGAACCCTTCTGAAATAAGAATCCTTAAAGACATAACCCCTTTGGCACAAGTTTTCAAGAAACTTGTTTGATGTTGTAGACAATTATATGGCACACGTACTGTTCTAGATGTTTCATGCCAATAATATGTAAGCCATACCAAGGCTACGTATACATATAGAGATGTTCCTCAGCTTACAAGGGGCTATGTACAAAGAAACACATTAAAAAGTTGAAAATGCATTTAATACCCCTAAACTATCAAATATCATAGCTTACCGTAAGCCTATTTAAACATACTCAGAACACTTACATTTGCCTGCATTTGGGCAAAATCATCTTAAGCAAAGCCTATTTTATAACAAAGTATCAAATATCACATGCAATTTATTAAATATTACACTAAAAAAAAGAAGAATGTTTATATATAGAATGGTTGTAAGAATATCAGGTGTTCACCCCTGTAATCTTCTAGCTGACTGGGAGCTGTGGCTCACTGCCCCTGCCCAGCATCACAAGACAGCAGCATACCACATGTCACTGGCCCTTTTTATAAAGACCCAAATTCAAAATTCAAAGTACAGTTTCGACTGAATCACTTTCACTTTCACATCATTGCCAAATATATCATAAGTTGAATCATTGTAAATCAGGAGCCATCTGATTTGAAAGTTAAATCACAGTCACCCGTATACACACAAAAAATGGTCTTTATGTAGGGCCATCTATGTATCTCTAAACAACATAGCATGATATATCAACGGCAAAAAATGGATGTGAAGGGGACAATTGCTTTGCATCAGTACTCTGAGCAGTAACATACATGGCCTTACTCACCTAGCAGAACTCCAGAGCTAGCTGATGGCAAGGAATTTTACAAATGTTTGCTGAACAGCTTAAGCACTATTATTTTTAAATTAGTGTGCATATCTGTTTTCTAAAGATATGTGAATTTATTTCATTGACTTATTATAAAAGCAAATAATTTCCTCTTATTTAAGTGGCAGATAAATAGAATTCTTTTTAATTTAAATCAAATGGCTTTTTAGGGCAAATATAAGAAAAAATTTCAAACTTGTATTGCTTATTAATCTTTTATTGGAATCCTTATCAAGTTGTATTTTTCAAGTTTTTCCTAAATAATCTTCAATGAATTGAAAATAGTTTTTGGATTTTATTCAAGGCTATTAACACACAATTTCACTTTGTTAAATATAGTGCTAAACGTTCAACCAAAACGTTGTGTCTTTTTTTTTCCACTACCACATCCTCCATCTACGGACTGGATTCTCTCCCAAACTAGCACATATATACCATTGTCTATCTTTAGGATAAGTAAGGGTCATCTTTTGTCTTTATTCTATTCCTCGTATGCTTCTGAACTTGTTGAATTTTAATACAGTCACACCATAAGCATCACATATTTGATTCCCCTTTAAATAGTAAACAGTGCACAACCAGAGCATACCTTCAAAGCTATCAATATACTTACTCTGATATATTATTTTTGTATTTTTGTAAATAAAAATAATTAAATTATAGAACAAGAGTTTCAGGTGGTAGGTGTTGTAAGATTACCCAAACTGACTTTTGTCAAACTCGTTTTTGTCATCATATATGTCAAGTAGTTTTCTCAGGTTTATTTTTAGAATATCCTTGTATAATGAATATTTACACTGATATCTAGTATAAAAATCTTGCAATTTATTTTAGAAACATTAAGATATTGAAAATCAATCTATTTCTTTACTTCGTTAAAGACATTTTTGGCTTGTTTCCAGTACTTTCTTACTGGTTAAAAAATGAATTTGAAGTAGTCTGAATTTCATTATTATATGGCACTTTCCCTTTGATGAATACAAAGACGATATTCTATATTAGCTATCTGAGAAGAATTTATTTTTTTAATTTTTTTTATTAGTAAGAGAGAGAGTGAGAGAGACCACAAGCAGGCGGAGCAGCAGGATGAGGGAGAAGTAAACTCCCGGCTAAACAGGGAATCTGTTGCAGAACTGAGTCCCAGAACCCTAAGATCATGACCTGAGCTAAAGGCTGAGGCGTTTAACTGACTGAGCCACCCAGGTGTCCCAATCTGAGAAGAGTTCTGTATGTTATTCCTATTCATATGAAGTTTAAAGTCTAGGTAATTAACTTAATATTTTAGTGGCTATTACATAGATAGCACTATGTTCCAGGCAGAGAGTAAGAAAGAAATATTAAATCAACCATATTCTATGAATTGTAAATGAAAATAATTAATCACTCATAATAAATCCTTCTATTGATGGAATATCAACTTATAAGCTTTCCTCCATATGAACAATGCCAAATACCAGAATAAAGGGTCATCTAATACAAATAAAGGATAGAATTAAAGAATTCTGGTAAGCCATTTAATTTTGAAAAATGGTGCTATATTGTTGCTGAGTTGTGGTTTTCAGTTACATTATATCTGATAAGTGTAGAAGTAACATGAGTGTTACGTGAGATGAGAAATGGTATATAATAAAGATATTTTTAAAAGTACAGATAAAAACAAATTTGTAAACATAGCATTATGGAGGAATAAAAATAAATGATAGCTAAACACTCACACTCTAAAGTGAATAAATCTTGGAAAGTTAATAGAGAAGTAAAACAAGGATAGTGCAAAAAGTATGGTTCATTTTTATGAAGTTCAAACAAATTCTGTGAAACCAGAGATGGACTTAAAGATACTATTATGTATCAAATATTGCAAAAATTAAGCAAGGAAATAGCAAACATAAAATAACCAAAGCATACAATCTTGGTTAGATACAATAGATGTGATCATGTTCCACTTCATAAAAGATGAGTTAATAGATAAATAAAAGTAACTAGACTTTTTAGAAGTTAATAAAACCTTGCCTGTTATTTCTTAGTAATATAAAATATATGGTTTTCTAACAAAAACGTTTATCTTAAAAATATTTAAAAATAAATTTCAGGCTACTCATAAGGTTATATTTACTTTTCCACTGAAGGAAAAGCTGGTTGTTGTAGTTGTAGTTGACTGTTTGTTTTAGTCTCCTCCTAGTTTTTATTATTATAATGTGGAATGAGGAATGTTAGATTGAAAAGTGAATTATTTTATAGACAAAAATCATTACTTGAATAAACTCCTGGTACAGCACATGGGAACTCCTGAAAATATGCCCATTTGCCTTACGGAAGAGTAACAGTTATGCTTACTTCTGAAACATACTTGGTGGTGGCCCTAAATAGTGACACCATAGTAAAT
Source organism: Mustela nivalis (assembly GCF_964662115.1). NCBI lineage: Eukaryota > Metazoa > Chordata > Mammalia > Carnivora > Mustelidae > Mustela > Mustela nivalis. The sequence continues at coordinate 135,042 of NW_028135549.1, read as the reverse complement.
ATTTTGAATATTTGCAATTAATTTTTGTAGTCATAGGGCTCCAAAAGGCACTGCTGATATCTTAGCAGGTATTTCAATAAAGCTAAAAGTTGCCTGACTGTTTAAAAATATTAACAAGGCACAAAACATGGCAGAAGTACTGTCCTCAGATATTATTTTTTTCCATATGCTCCTGATTCCAGACATGACAAGTTATTTTTTTAAAATTTTTTATATAAGATTTTATTTATTTATTTGACAGAGATCACAAGTAGGAAGGGTCAAGCAGAGAGAGAGGAGGAAGCAGGCTCCCTGCTGAGCTGAGAGCCCGATGTGCAACTGGATCCAAGGATCCAGGGATCATGACCTGAGCTGAAGGCAGCGGCTTAACCCACAAGCCACCCAGGAACCCGACAAGTTATTTTTGATAGATATATATACAATGTATTTTCCAGTTATAAGAAAAATGGTTCTGCTATTTTTAACCTTTTTTAAAAATTACATAATTTTTTAAATTTAAATTTTATTTTTTAATGTTTTACCTTTCTTTTCTTTGTTTTAAAAAAGATTTTATTTATTTATTTGTCAGACAAAGATAACAAGTAGGCAGAGAGGCAGGCAGAGAGAGAGAGAGAGAGAGAGAGAGAGAGAAGCAGGATTCCTACGGGGCAGGGCTCGATCCCAGGACCCTGAGAACATGACCCAAGCCGAAGGCAGCAGCCCAAACCACTGAGCCACCCAGGAACCCCAATGTTTTACTTTTCAATATACTACTTAGAATATAAACCCTATTCCATTTTGTAAGAAGGTTACCATTTAAAATATGGTAATTTTCTCATTGTGTCTTCCCCTCTCATTGCTTTATTTTGAATAAAACATTTCACAATAAACATAACTGATGCTTTCCTTTTGATGGTCCCTCTGTTGGTCATATTGTATATGAGCCATGACAATTAGTTTTACAACATTTATTCATGTTTGTTGATATGTTTTATCATAACTAATTTTCCCTCCCTTATCTAGATTCCCCAGCTTTCAGAAAGGTGGGCACTTCAATAAACCATACCCAAGGGATGTATCAAGTACTTCTTAGACATTCTCTCAGAACCTTGAGGTCTCATTTTGCCTAGGGATTTGCAATAGGTTCTGCCAGAGGCACCACTGTGACAACTGATGTCCATGGTCTATTTCCTGCTAAGCTCAAGAGGTCACTAGTTTCCAAGTTTATCTATACAACTAATGCACTCCATCAAGTTCTTTTTTTTTAATATTAAGAAACTTATTTTAACGTTTATATGAAGAGGCAAAGACTCACAATAGTCAACATAGTGTTGAAGGAGAACAAAGATTGAGGACTGACTTCAAAGTTTACCATAATGATGGGGCGCCTGGTTGGCTCAGTGGGTTAAGCTTCTGCCTTTGGCTCAGGTCATGATCCCAGGGGCCTGGGATCAAGTCCCGTATTGGGCTCTCTGCTCAGCAGGGAGCCTGCTTCTCCTCATTTCTCTCTCTGTCTGTCTCTCTGCCAATTTGTGATCTCTCTCTGTCAAATAAATAAATAAAATCTTAAAAAAAGTATACCATAACGATAATTGGAAGCAAGATATTGTAATACCACAGAAAGACTAGATTAAAGGAACAGAATATATATTATCAATTATATTTTATATTTAATATAAAAGCAAAAGCAATACAAGAGAGCAAAATACAATCTATTAAACAAATGGTTCTGGAGTAATGGTGAAGCTAAATGTAAAAATATAAAATAAAAATAAAATAAAATAATAAAATAAAATAAATCCAGGAAGATATCATACACTCTTCACAAAAATTAACTCAGATTGGATTATAAACCTAAACATGAAACATGTAGAAGGTAATATAGAAGAAAATTTAAATGATCTTGGTTTTGGAAATAACTTTAGCTACAAAAGCACAAGCACTGAATTTAAAAATGTCTACTCTGTGAAACACAATGCCAAGAGAATGAAAAGGCAAAGCACAGACTATGAGAAAAAATTTGCAAAATACACATCTGGCAAAGGACTGTTGATCAAAAATACACAAACACCCTTTAAAACTCAACAATGGGGTAAAAACCTGATTAAAAATGAGCCAAACATTAGCAGATACCTCACAATAGAAAATATTGCAGATGGCAAATAAGCATATAAAAAGATGCTTCACATCATATGTCATCAGGAAAATGCAAATTAAAACAAAAAAGAGATACCAGTACATACCCAGAATCAAGAACACTGACAACAGAACACGAAAAGTTGGTGAGGATGTGGAGCAACAGGAATGTTCTTCCATGTCTTTTGAGAATAAAGAATAGAAAGCAACTTGGCAGTTTCTTACAAAACTAAACATATTCTTGCCAGATGTTTCAGCAGTAGCAGTTCTTGGTATTTATCCAAAGAAGATGAAATCTATACCCACAAAGATGTCTATAGTAGTTTTATTCATTACTGACAAAAGCTTGGAAGCAACCAAGATATCCTTCCATAGGTGAAAGGTCAAATAAAGTGTAGTACATGCAAACAATGGAATCTTATTTAATGCTAGAGAAATGAATTACCAAGCCATGAAAAGATATGGATATAAATATTTAATAAATATTTGATTTTAGGCTTCTACCAGTCTATCAATAGTATTAGTATATTTTAACAGTGAATGCTCAGCATTCATGAATTTACCTAAGAAAATATTTGGGGTTCAATATTTGAAATACTTCAACCTCTATGATTATATTCCTAATAATTTTGAATTGGGGTAAATAAACCTTAAATTTTTGTAACCTGTTTCTTATTGCAAAAGAGCTCAATGAAATTTTACAAAATAAAAATTTACCAAAAAAAAGTTTAGTTTACTATTGCCAAATAATTTAAAACTTTACCTTATATTCAAATACATATATTTTTCTAAATTGATTTATCGGCTACTAAAACCAAAAACTTTTAGTTATACTAGATTTCATATCATGCCATCAATGCCAGAAAGCCATCTGGCGATGACTTGTCTTAAATAGAGTTAAGATGGGTGTTATTACAATGCAAGATGGAAACAAAGATACTATAACAATTGAGTGTTACATAACTTTTCTGTTTTGAGCAAGTTACTAATCTACAAAAGGCTTTTATCGGTGACACACTTGGGAATTTAACAAAACTTTTAAACTAGCATGTGCGACTAATTCCTGGAAAACAACACAATCAATAACACTTTCTTTAGATGAAATCATGACTATTTCTCCATTTGAATAAAAAAGGTAGCAACCCCAATAAGTTTATTGAACATTAAAAGTTGAAATGCTATAATGCTCCTAAGGAATTAAATGATCCAGTCATGAATTACAAAAAAAGGATATAAATTACCAAAGTGTTTGTATAATGGAATGTACAACTGCACATTATCGTTCAATAGTGTAGGCTTGTACAAGAACTCTATAAAAGAACTCCACTTCTAAACCGTGGAAAATATGTTCCCTTTCCCCCTATATACAACTATTAAGCCATTCATTTAGCTTTTAAAATATCCACTTAATACAGGCTTTTTACTCATTTGAACAGGTAGCAGGGCTCTATTCTTATTGCTTACATCTGAAGGATAGACACTAGCGTAAGAGGTAAAGCCCATAAAGGAGCCCAATAATAACAACAAAATACAGTTTAGTGAGCCCTTACAATCTGCCAGCTACCTTTCTGAGAATACTTCAATTAATAAAATATATAAAATACCTGACCACAAAGAGCTTGCATTCTTTTGAAATATAATAGTGAAATAAACCAAAAATAGAGGGGCACCTCGGTGGCTCAGTCCATTGAGTGACTGCCTTTGGCTTGGTTCATGATCTCAGGGTCCTGGGATGTAACTCCCCAGCAGGCTTTCTAGGCAGTGGGGTGTTTTCTTCTTCCTCTGAGCCCCCTCCCAATTCTCTCTCTCTCTGTCTCCAATAAGAAAATAAGCCAGTAATAGAATAATCATTATGTTTGATGGTGATAAGTGTTACAAAGAAATACAAGAAAGGTAAAAGCCATTGGAGAATGCTGGGATGAAAGTTAATTTTATTTTGTGTTGGGTGGTTATATCTCATTTATGAGATGTTATTTGCACAAAGACCCAGGAAGTGAAGGAGGGTGTTATACAAATATTAAAGGAAAAGATATCTCTAGGCAGAGCAAGTAAGTATATAGACTTTGTGTGAACAGCTGGTCTGTTACTTTTGAGGAAAACCAAGGAGGCCAATGAGGAGTTCATAGTGGTGGAGAGAGGAAGAACGTATTGATGTATGACCCTCTAGTACATTGAAACGCCTTCAGTGTTTATTTAATATGAAAGGGGAAGATACCAAAAGACTTTCAACAGCAGAATAAAATCATCTGACTTGATTTTTAGGTTAAGTTGCTGTACCAAAATAAATTGGCAAGGAGAAACGAGTGCAGTATGTGTGGAAGTGGGGTTATCAATCAAGTCAATAATTCAGGAACATATGATGGTGTTTTTAGCATACTGGGTGGTAATAGAAGTGGTGAGGTATGGTTTTTATTTTGTATCTATTTTGATGGTGAATATTCTGGTGAACAGGATGGGGTATGTGCAGGACAGACAATATCAACATTTATTTTACCTGCACAAACATAAGTGTGGAGTCTTCATTCCCTGATATGGAGAGAACTCTGAGTTCAAATGTTCTTTCTGATTAAATGGCATAGTGATGATGAGGATTTAGTCAGACAGTGAAAGAGAGCAGTAAGCATAGTGTTAAGCGGTAAGACATTATAATACATTTGAACATCAAAAACCGTTGTGTTGGATCACCTGTTTATGTGAGTAAATAAATAAATAAAGCTTCCTGGGGTTCTGATAGAGGTAAAGAAGACTACTATATGATCCAAAGGGGCACGTGCACCAAATGTTGATAGCAGCAATATCCACAATAGCCAAATTATGGAAAGAACATTGATGTCCATCAACAAATAAATTATATATATATATATATATATATATATATATATATATATATATGATGGAATACTATGCAGCCATCAAAAGAAATAAAATCTTGCCATTTGCGATGACATGGATGGAACTAGAGGGTATTATGCTTAGCAAAATAAGTCAACCAGAGAAAAAGACTATCATATGATTTCCCTGATATGAGGAAATGGAGGTGCAATGTGTGGGGTTTGGGGGACAGGAAAAGAGTAAATGAAACAAGATGGGATCGTGAGGGAGAAAAACCATAAGAGACTCTTAATCTCACAAAACAAACTGAGAGTTGCCAGGGGGGTGGTGAGGGTAGGGAGAGGGTGGTGGGGTTTTGAACATTGGGGAGGGTATGTGCTTGGTGAGTGCTGTGAAGTGTGTAAACCTGGCGATTCACAGACCTGTACCCCTGGGGCTAATAATACATTATATGTTAATTAAAAAAAGAAGAAGAAGACTCCTATAAATCCAATGCTATGGTTTTCAGCAAAGAGTGTGTAATCAGGCATATTTTATTAAAGTATCCAAGTAAAATGATGGTCGAATGTTGGAATAACAGAAAACATAAAAATCAGAGATTTTAAAAAGAGATATGGGACAGTGTAGAGAATATAGTCAATGATATTATAATAGTGTAATATAGTGACAGATGGTGGCTATATTTGTAGTGATCATAGAATAATGTATGGAGATATTGAAAACCTGAAACGAATGTAACACTGAATATCAACTATACTCAAATAAAAGAATAGTAAAAATAAAACAATTAAATTTAAAAAGATAAAAAGGGGACAAGAATTTGAAAAGTGAATTTCAAAAAGAGTAAAGATGAGGCTAAGACATACTCTGAACTTTGAGGAAAACACCATTTTGAAAATTCTTCCCATTTTGAGAAACTCAAATGAATCGATACCATAAAAGAACCCATTTTAACTGAAAGATGTAATGAATGCTCAAGAAATAATTTTATGACAGGATAATTCTTCCCTCTGAAACAGCATACAGAAACCTGGGAAACAACTGGAAGCAAAATAAACTATACTGAAAATAAGAATTAGGAAAAAGATAAATGATGAAAGATAAGAAAATTAGACCTGCGACAGAGACCTAGTGAAGAGAATTTTTAGCTTGTGGTTTAATGTTTTTGAGGATAATGTAGAGTTCATCACTGCCTTGAGACAGGCCTATTGTAGGAAGTTTAGGCAGACCCCTAAGACAGGCCTACTTTGGGCAGGTGGTGTTGGAGGAGGCCATTGGGCTGGACAAAGACAAATCCAACCATTTGACTAAAGTGTCTGTGAAGATGTTGAAGTCAGATGCAACATAGCAAGACCTGTCAAACCTAATCTCAGAAATGGAGATGATGAAGATGATTGGACAGCAAAAGGATACCATCAACCTGCTGGGTCCTGCACACAGGACGGTCCTTCATACACTCTCACGGAATATGCCTCCAAAGACAACATACAGGAGTACCTGCAGGCCCACAGGCCTCCTGACCTGGAGTACTGTTACAATATCAGCCACAATGCAGCAGAGCAACTCTCCTCCAAGGACCTGGTATCCTGTCCCTCCAGGTAGCCTGAGGCTAGGAGTACCTTGCCTCTAAAAAGTACATACACCAAGACCTGGCCACCAGGGAAGTGCTGGTGACAAAGGACCACATGATGAAGATCTCAGACTTCAGCCTTGCCAGAGATATCACCACATCAGTTACTATAAAAAGACAACCAACAGTGGACTGCCTGTGAAGTGGATGGTCCCTAAGGCCATGTTTGGCCAGATCTACATCCACAAGAGTGACTTCTGGTCTTTTGGGGTGATCCTGTGCAAAATCTTCACTCTGGAAGCCTCCCATATCCTGGAGTGCCTGTGGAGGTGGTTTTCAAGCTGCTGAAGGAATCATTTGATGGATAAGCCAATAAGAGCACCAGAGAGTTTTACACAATAATGAGGGTGGCTGGCATGTGGTACCTTCAAGCTGCTGGTAGAAGACCTGGATCATACTGTGGCCTTGACCTCCAACCAGGAGTACCCGGACCTGTCCTTGGCTCTGGAACAATACTGTCTATGCTTTCCCAACACCCAAAGCTCCACCTGCTCCTCAGAGAAGAATTCCACCTTCTCTCATGTGCCGTTGCCCAGGGAGGCCTATCTGCCCTGACACCCAGCCCAGCTTGCCAATGGTGGACTCAAATGACTAGCATCCCTATTACTCCTGTCCAGATTCCGTCATAAGCTGTAACCCTTACCCCCCACCCTCCCTGCAAGACTCACTGCCTTCTCCTTTGTCCCTTTCCTACTGGCAGGAGCCAGCTGCCTACCTGAGGTCTTCACCCCTTGAAGTTCACCTCTCTTCCCCTCCCTCTTCCTCCCCCTTACAACCTGCTCATGAAAGAAAGGCACAGAGAGGCAGGTACTTGCTCGTGGCTATTTCCTTCCCTCCCATATGTTGGACCAAGACCCCTCCCTGGCATCTGGTACTGCCTGGACGTCGAGGGAGTGGGAGATGAGGCATGCCAGTGAAAGCTGTCGGAGCTCTCCGGTTTTGGTTTTGTCTGCTTAGCATAACATGTAAGACTCATTTTTGGTGGCAGGGACCTAGTCCTTGGGGCTATAGCACTAGAGAGGGGATGTCAACTACTCTGGCCTTGGCTAAGAGCAGCCCCTGCTCCAGAGATATGGTGCCAAGGGCTTATTAATTATGATACTAATTTGCTTTGCTGACCAAATGCCTGGTATCAACAGATGGGAAGGCAAAGACTGGAAGCAGTGTTGTGACCATGGGGTCCAGCCCCAAACTATGAAGAAAACACAAAGTAATAAATCTGAGTAAGTATATATTTACACACTTCTTTAAATAGGTTGTTATCAAAGATTTAATCAATGGGTAATATGCTCCTCATGGCTAGGAAGCATCAGTTGCCATATATTAAAAACAAAGAAAAGAGGTGTCTGGGTGGTTTCCTCCATAAGTGTCCCTTCTTTTCAGGTCATGATCCCAGGATCCTGGGATGGAACCCCACATCAGGCTCTCTGCTCAGTGGGAAACCTGCTTCTCCTTTTCCCTCTGCCCTGCTTATAGTTCCTCTTCCTGTCTCTCTGACTGTCTAATAAATAAAATATTAAAAAAAAGTAACAAACAAAATGTTTTTAAAAGGTCTTTTTTATTTAAATTTTCTAGGAGTGCTTGCATAACTCAGTTGTTTAAGCAGATGATTGCCTTTGGCTGAGGTCATGATTCCTGTGTACAGGGATCCTGCCCTGCATGGGACTACTTGCACCCCAAGGAGCTTGCTTCTTCCTCTCCCTTTGCACGTAATTAACCCCGCTTGTGCGCTTCCTCTCTCTCTCTCTGTCTCTCGCTGTCAATAAACAAAATAAAACCTTGTACTAAATAAATAAATAAATAAAGTTCTAAACCTACTTTCAGTTTAGGTCCCTTAACAAAAATTGCTACTGATTCATTAAAAAAAAAGGAAAGATAATTTAGAAAGATGCTTCCAGAGCTAAAAAGATGTTTTTTTCTTTCAGGATTAAATATAGAAGTGCTTTATAAAGTAAAAGAAAAAATATGCTATATTAACACTAATCACACTATAACTTTGGTGGTTATATCAAGATAATGAAAAGTGATTTTAAAGCAAATTTAATTATCAGACATAAAGATAAGGCAAAATTACAGAAGTGTAAAAGGATGAATTCATCAGGGAGTATAATAATTCTTGACTTTTAATATTTAATAACAGTTTTGGGGATATATAGGGAAAAACTAAGAACAAAAATCATAACTTCTACCTTAGAAGAGAAATGGAAAAAAGTTTCAACACCTTTATTTTGATATTATATAGACAAATGGTCATCAAATTGTTAAGATATGTAAGACTTGAACAAAATTATCAACTAACTAGATATGCTTGGTATTACAGATCACTCCCAAAAACCGCAGACTACATATATCTTAAGCCATGATTTTCTTTGCAAAGGTCAACATTGATAATGTTCTAGTCATACCTCCGTGTACCAAGAAAGAAGTAGCATATTTCTTGAAAGACACAGCTATCAAAGCTCCATTGAGAAACCGTAAAGATGGAGAAGGGATTTGCAAATTATATATCTGATAATGGACATCAACTCTGATTATTAAAAAATGAATAAAAATAAAAAACCTTTAAACCAAACAGAGTATCCAATTTTACATATGAAGAAAATTATTGAAGAGACATGTCACCAAAAGGATATGGATGGCTTTATAAGCACATGACAAATTTCTCAACATTTAGACATTAAAGAAATACAAATTAAAATCATAATGAGACATGCTTACATATCTATTAGAATGGCTAAAATTATAAAGGCTAATTTACTTCGTCTGAGCTAGATTGAGAAGCAACAAAAAATATAAACTGTTGTTGGCATATATCATGATACCACCACTTTGGAAAATAGTTTGAAAATTTTTTTAAATGCAAAATACGTTGCAGTTACACCAATAGCCATTTTACTTCTACGCATTTAACCAAGAGAAACAAACGCTATGTTCGTACAAGGACTTGTATATGAATTTCATAGCAGCTTTATTTTTAAGAATTGAAAACAGTAGAAATGTTCATCAATGTCCATCAATAGAGCAAAGACAAATTATGATCTATTCATTAAAGAGATTACTATTCAACATCAAAATGAACTATTTACAATTGGAGATTCTCAAAGTAATGATGCTGAGAAAAGAAAAGCCAGGCAATGAATAGAATATACTGTGTGATTCCATGACTATAAAAAAAATCTAGAAAATACAAATTTATATAAAGTCACAGTCATCAAATATATTGGTGTGATTTTCGTGCCTTCTTCTGTGCTCCCATAGCTTCCTACACTTGGATCTCCAAGCATTTGTTACACCATGTGAAAATATGAATTCTTTTTCTTTATTCTGTCTTACTAGAATAAGAATCCTTGAAATTTTATGGACATTTGAACTCTCAGTTATTAGTAGAAATTCTATCACACAGTAAGTTTTGAAATATAAAGCCACAGTTTTACAATGACTTCTAAGCTTTTACATGATCTAGCCACTCATTTAACCTCTGTGATCTCTTTCCCTGCTACTCTTCAGTCCCTCACAGTGGCCTCGTTGCTATTCCTCAGATATGCCAGGCATGATCCAACCTAATGGCCTTCAAGATAGCCAATTCCTTTGTCTGGAGTGACCTTATTGCTGATAGTTCTGGGCAAATTCATCACCTTTCCATACGTTTGTTCAATTGTCAGCTTCATTGTAACTAACCTGATCTTCCTATTAAAATTCTTACCTCCCCATCCCCTGCCTAGCAACCTTGATTTTTCTCACCCTGATCTAATTTTTCTTTTTCCCCATTGCACTCATCATTTTTGAATGCACTATGCAATTTTTATTCAGGTTTATAGCTTTTAATTGTCTCATCCATTAAAATAAACGTTCTACAAAGCCAAGTATTTCATGTACCAGTGTAGTCTGAAGTAATATCTGCCATATAATAGACAGTAGACAATTGGAAAATTTCATAATAAATTAATGTTGAGAATATACTGAATTTCATAAGTCATTTCAATATTTTTTTCCAAAAATAAACTATGTAAAACATACCTTAAATTTACTTTCAAAATATTTTATAGCATATAATGAACAAAATAAGACAAAAGAAGACAAAAAAAACCCAAAATAAGCAAAAGCCTCAAAGAAACAATCATATGAATAACCATTTCAAACCTACTTAAAAATTGCATAATACCACACTCCTAGATCCTCTCTGAATGCTCTAAAATAACCCTTCAAAAGAAATACATTTTTTAAAATTACAGATTTTTTGGCAAATAATTTAACAAAATAAAACTTTCATTCATCTATGTAGATCATAATAAATGTTTTTAATAAGCATGAAATTATAACTCTGAAGTGTGCTAAAATGAAACCACCTGCTAAGGTTGAGAGAACAAAAATAAACATCATTTCTCCAAATAAGAGATATTTATTACCTTTGAATCAAAGCATGTGGATTTGTTCAAAGTGGCAATAAAGGAATATGGAAACAAAATCCATAGAAAGTCATATTTTAGATTTCTAAAAGACTTCAAAGTGAAGAGTATACATTTTTTAAATGCTACATAATGCTACATAATGAGAGGATGACAGGTTGTGACAAATAGCATTTTAAAAGCTCTACTCATAATGGAATGGTAGGTGTCATTTCCCTATAATTTTATATATGTCATAAATTTACTATATTTGGATACAACACATTACCAAACAGATGTTCATCAAAGAATAAATCATTTTTAATGGAACATAATAATTTGAACCTAAATCTATTAATCATTTTTTTCGATCTAACATTTATAGTCTCGCTAAACAATTTATCAGATATTGACAAATTTTTAAAAAATATAGGATAAAAAGTCGTGTTTGGAAAAGTAGATTTTCTTTGAAATTTGCATTTAAATGAAAATATTGCTGATATTTTTAAGACTTTAAATGTAATTTTATATATATCTGACCTATCAGATGATATAAAATTTTTGGAGAAAATATGACATATTTTTTTGATCTTGGTTGAAGGTATTAATAAAGAGCAACTGCTTGTATTATTTGTATTGTGATATCTTAGTTAATAAACATGAATAACTGGTATAAAATATGTTTTTTAAAAATTTTATTTATTTACTTGACAGAGATCACAGGAAGGCAGAGGGGCAGGCAGAGAGAGAGGAATGGAAGCAGGCTCCCTGCTTAGCAGAGACCCCACTGTGGGACTCAATCCCAGGAACCTGGAATCATAACAAAGAAATGATTATAAATTCCTTAAAAGACTCAAAGTTGCTCTTGACTGGTATGTTTCAAACTCTATTCCTGGTTTGAGGACAGTTTTTAACAGGCTTGTCACTGTAGAAATCAGCTGGATGTTTAGAGGCTATCAGAACTGTGCAAAAATCTTGAAGGGGTAAAGATTGAAAATCCTTTAGAGAGATTAGCTCCTTAAGGCATTAATCATCCACACATTTTCCTACAAACAATTAAGGCTGATGGATGAGGGGCACCTGAGGGGCTCTCTCATCACGTGGGTGGTGGGTTAAGCCTCTGCCTTCATCTAAAGTCATGGTCTCTGGGTCCTTGGATCCAGCCCCACATCCGGCTCTGCTCAAAAGAAGGCTGCTTCCCTCCCTGCTTGCCTCCCTCTCTGCTTACTTGTAATCTCTCTCGCTCTCTCTCTCTCTCTCTGTGTCCAATAAATAAATAAAATCTTAAAAAAAATGCTGATGGATGCTAAATTATGAAAACTGCTCCCTCCAAATGATGCTTCTTCATAAAGATTTAAGAATTTAAAATTGTAAGAATTTAAAATTGAAACTTGATCATAGGATTTATCTTATACAATAACAACAAGTGATGGCAGTTATTATTAGTTCTGAAGTATTTGTGATTCTGAATTCTTGGCCTCATTAGTAAATTTATTTTTAATAAATTATTTAATATATAATAATATATATAATATATATTACATATAACATATATAATATATATAATAAATTCGTTCATTCATTTTTATTTATTTATTTATTATTTATTATTATTATGTATTCATTTATTAACTCAAACACAAGAAAATGAATGACCTGATTGAAAAATTGGCAAGGACTGGAACAGACACCTCACTTAAGAAGATATTGAGATGGCAATAATGATATGAACAGATGCTGTGATGATGCACAGCATGTCTAATTAAGGAATTGTAAATTAAAAGAACATGAGGGGCGCCTGGACGGCTCAGTGGGTTAAGCCACTGCCTTTGGATCAGGTCATGTTCTCAGGGTCCTGGGATCGAGTTCCACGTTGGGCTCTCTGCTCAGGAGGAGCCTGCTTCGCTTTCTCTCTCTCTCTGACTTCCTCTCCGTCTTCTTGTGATCCTTCTCTGTCAAATAAATAAATAACATCTTTTTAAAAAATAAATAAATAAATAAGACAATGATATATCACTACACATCTATTAGAATGGCTAAAATCCAAAATACTGACAACATTAAATGCTTTTGACGATGAGGAACAAGAGAAATTCTCATTCATTCTGGTGAGGACACCAAAATGGTGCTACCACTTTGGAAGACAGCTGGGCAGTTTCTTACAAAACTAAACATATTCTTACCATATGATCCAGCAATCGTGCTCCTTGGCACTCACCCAAAAGAGCGACAACTTTGTGTACACAGAATCCTGCATATAAACCTGTGTTTGTAACAGCTTTACCCATAAGTGCCAAGAGTTGGAAGTAACCAAGATGTCCTTCAGGAGGAGAATGGATAGATAAACTGTGGTCCATTGAAACAATGGGATATGATTCAGCGATAAAGAGAAATGGCTATCAAACAATGAAAAGACAAGGAACAAACTTAAAATCCGTCATAATAAGTGAAAAAAGTCAATTTGAAAAAGCTTCATGTTGCAAGGTTCCAACTATATGACGTTCTAGAAAAGGCAGAACTGTGCAAATGGTATAAAGGTCAGGGGTTTGTAGCAGTTAGGAGAGGAGGAGTATGAACAGGCAGAGCACAGAGGATTTTTAGGCCAGTGAAAATGTTCTGTATGATATGCATGATATTTTAGATATATATCACTACACAGTTGTCAAAATGCATAAGATACTATACCAAGAGTGAACTCTATGAGAAAAGGTTTTTTTAAGATTTTATTTATTTATTTGACAGGCATCAAAGCAGGCAGAGAGGCAGGCGGGGAAAGCAGGGGTTGGGGGGAAGCAGGCTCCCTGCCAAGCAGAGAGTCTGGTCTGGGGCTCGATCCCAGGACCGTGAGATTATGACCTGAGCCAAAGGCAGAAGCCTTAACACATTGAGCCACCCTGGTGCCCCACCAAGAGTGAACTCTAATGTAAACTGTGGAATTTGGGGTGATAATGATGTGTCAGTGTAGGGTCAGTGAGCGTGAAAAATTATTACCGTGGTACAGGATGTTGATAATGGGGAAGGCTGTGTGTATGTGGGGAAAGGGAATTTTACTTTGATCCCCAAACTACTCTAAAAAATGCAGTCTGTTAAAAAAAAAACTTTATAATGCAATATAATACAAAACAAGAATGCATATCAAGAGAGAAATAATGTTTAAAGGGAACAAAGAACTTCAGTAATGTGTACAGCCAGTGGCTAGAATCCCTGCCTCTTGAGGCCCTTTGCTAGAATGCCGCCAGAACCATATAGAACTATGTTAGTCTTTCTTGGAAGCCAACAAGTGTTTGCCCAGTTAAGAGCACAGTAACAATAAGTCACGGTATGTTATAATGATTATCAATATTTTTAAAGACTTGTCAAGTTCCTTTTTGAGTAACCCTCACCCCACACTTAGAGAAAATTATCTGAGGTTCACCACTTTGAAATTCCTAATTGTTGTCCACATTTACAATAGCCAAAAAAAAAAAAATCTTTTTATTAACAAAGTGTTCAGAAGGGGGCGCCACTGAAAACAATGAGAGTTTTCACTGCCAGGACAATTTTGTTGCAGAAACAGCTGAAAGCACTCAGGTCAGACAGAGCCAAAGGATGCAGGGATTTTTAAATTTACAAAAACCAAACCAAATCAAACCAAAAAAAAAATCAAAACCAATGGCCAAGATTTCAAGTTTGCTACTAAAGGTATGACATTCTCCTAGGACATGCACGTGACTTGATCAATATATTTATATATTTATATTTGAAGAAGAAGGAACTATTTGATGCAGCAAATCCGCGTTGATTAAAAATTACGAGATATGGGGCTCCAGGGTTGCACAGTGGTTTAGGCCTCTGCCTTCGGCTCAGGTCATGATTTCAGGGTCCTGGGATGGAGCCCCACATCGGGCTCTCTGCTCAGCGGGGAGCCTGCTTACCCTCGCCTTCACTCTGCCTGCCTCTCTACCTACTTGTGATCTGTCAAATGGGTAAATAAGATCTTTAAAAAAAGAATTACTAGGTGTGAAATACATCGAGGGTATGGGAAGGAAAATGATTTCACCTGATCAGACTAGGAAGTGCTTGACGCCTGAATTAAAGTGCTACTAAAAGAGTAAAGACCAGGGAAATATATGGGGAAAAAATCCCTAGAAAAACAGCAATAATAACTGGCTGCTCTTTATTGATCCAGATCCTGCGGTAGGCAAAGAAGGGCTGGTTTTAGCCAGAGGATGATCTCCATTTGTCTTCATGATCTGGCATTTCCTGCAAGCCAGGCATGGGGCTCTGCACTAGAGCTGCAAATGCTGGGTAGCCATCACTGTCCCTTTTGTCTTCTCAGGGGGCCAACGGGCATGTCCATGGTGCAGTGTGACAGGCTTTACCACAGGGAGATAAAAGACTGCCAAGGGTAGGTTGGAGCTGCGAAAAGCCACTTAGGAGCAGATTTTCAGGGGAGGTGATAGACAAGGGCAAAGCGAAAAATGAGGATGAGTGTGTCAAGTTTCAAAGTGCCAGGAGGCAGCACAGTGCATTCGGGAAACTACAGCAAGTTCATTGACAACCGACAGCTGATCGGGCAGCATCACCTGGGGATGGACGCTGAGCCCCGGGGTTAACACTGGGGATGAGATGGTTTGTACACTATTCCAAGGAGGTGAGGTACTACACTGTGGGGGTACAGGGAGCTACCAGAGGATTTAAAAAATCAGAATCGTAACCATAATAGAGTATTTAATTGCAACCTAGCTTTCATCAAGGGTAAGATGCACTATAGTTTATGTTCGACTAAGAAAGAGAAATGCTGTCAGTTAAACTAGGATATGTCCTCAAGTGCAAGGTGCGTGCCACCTTAAGAGATATTAAAATGGGTGGGGGGAGGACAAATCTTAGAACAAGTAAATTGTGGTACTAGAATAATTAAGAAAGTTCGATCGCTTGGATCAACAAATAAGTGATTATTGCTTACCATGTGCCCCAAACTATATTAAGTCTTAGAACAAGAGACGTTCTCATCTTGATGCCTCGCAGCTATTAGACCCAACGTACAGAGGGCAGTAGCCAATGACCAGCAGGCCCCAAGTGACATGTGCAGACTCTAAGAGCAACTGATTTGAGAGAGGAAACGGTTGAGAGTGGGTTTTCTGAGGTAGAGAATTACTAGCTGGGAAAGTAGGAAAATTGACACAGAATCAGAATTGATGCCCCTACATGACAGAGTTGGTGAAACTTCCCATCTCAGAGAACTTGATGCTCCTCAGAAATGTATTTTTCATTTTGGACAGAACATTCAGGATAAATATGATCTGTTCGAGATCCTGGTTCTCTCATCAGGTCTGTTTCTTAGGCTTCACTGGCACAAGAAAAGGGTTTTGATAGTGCAGGGTAAATCCTGACAAAAGCGAAGCACGATATCTATGAAAAACTAACCACTCAGAAGAGAACAACAGATAAAAGGCCAGGCCGACCTGACCCTGCAGGATAAGTAAGCTTGGTCCGGCCACAGGGGTAGAGGGGAAGTGCCCATCTCCTGCTAGAAGAGCTAGAGAAGACCCCTTCTGGAGAGACCACCAGGAGAGGAGAGCAGTAAGTGCTGATGATGAAGAATATTTTAATCAGCAGAGAAGTTCAAAATGACAAAGTTCCAGGATCAGAGTAAACATATGGGATTAAAAAATAAAAAATAAAAAACAATATTTTTTTTGAAAGGACTTTTTTTTTTAAAGGACTTTAAACAAAAGTCCTCCTTTAAGAGACAGTTGGCTGTTTAAACCAAAAGTACAACAAACTGAGAGAATCACCACATTGTTTATTGGGGTAGAAAGTTCCTGGCATGTAGAAAGACCCATTCTGCAGAGGAAAGAGTAGAATCACTAACAGGCCTCATGCCTTGCACAGCCAATGGCTAGAATTCCTGCCTCATGAGACCATTTTAAAAGCTCTACTCATAATGGAACCGAAGGTGTCATTTCCCTATAATTTTATATATGTCATTAATTTGCTGCAAAGCCCAGTAGCACTGGGAGCCGAAACTGGGACCAAAGAGTAAGCACCCTGTTTGACAAGGGGGACCAGCCACCTCTTCTTCAGATGCAGGGGGAGCCCTGCCGTGCTGACTCCTCCCTTCTTCCTTTCCCCTTTCCGCCCCCCATTGCTCTCCCTTCCCCTCTCTCCTTCCCTGGTGGTGCCCTTTCCTGATGCCCACTTCATCCCTTATCTTTTCTTACATGCCTGTCTTCTAGAGTTTCTTCTCTCCTCCCAATTACTTCCCTTCGTCAGAATCTCCTCCATGGTCCCTTTGTCCCTGCTCTCTGCTCTTCCTCCCCTTCGCTGGCCCCTGTTCAGCTCCATCCAGACTGCAGGCAGAGCTGGACTAACACGCTCACTCACTAGCTCAGCCACCCTCCAGAGAAGTCACTCTTCGGTGGCCACCTTCCTGACCCCCTGGTCCTTTCTCCACTTATTCAGCTATTGCTCTGAAGTCTGAGGAGGACAGAGCGGGGCTGCCGCAGAATCAGGCCAGAGGAGAAACCAAACCATGTGTCCACACTGTCCCCCAGTACTGCTGCTCTGAGAGCTTTCAGAGTCCTCAACAGGGTTAGGATTTAGGGGCTTCTTCAGAACCGGGAGTGAAAACAGCCATAGCTCAAAAGAAATGCTATGGCCCCCACACAAAAATAATAATCACAAATGAAAACTAAATTAATTCTGAAGTCCCAAAGTCAAAAAATTGCCTTGAATCTGTCACTAGAAAGCACCCAAGGCCTCACTCTCTGGGTTCTGGGTGCCCTGGGAATGGCAGGAGGCTCTGACCCCCTTCCCTCTTCATCCACTCCCAAAGAATGTCCTCTGAGGTGGTCTTCAAACTTCCTCTGAGAAACTGTCTCTCGGAACTGTAGGCCCTCGGCTGCTGCGACGAATGAGGGTGATGTCAGGACCTGATGGGCAGCTTTACCAGGAGACAGTGGCTTCTGGATGCAGTCCTCAGGTCCCATGGTCTGGGTGAGATCTAGGTCTTTGAGAGGAGGAGGACAAATGAGATTTCAGATTTTGAGTTGATTCTAGGATGATTAGTGCTTTGGAGGGCATTGGGTGAAGGTATTTTGCACACGGGAAGGACATGAATTTGGGGAGCCAGAGAGTGGACTGTTAAGAGCTGACCTGCATTACCCCCAGAAACCTTGCTGCTGTCCTTATCTCTGGTATCACAGTACGTGAACTTATTTGGAACTAGAGTCCTTACAGATGCAATCACATTACAGTGAGGTGGTTAGAGTGGGCCCTAATCTCCTGTAACTGACCTCCTTATGTTAAGGGAAAATCTGGACAGAGAGATGCCCCTACTGTCAGTGGTGGGCAGTGCATGAACTTCTAGAACCCTGACAGTAGTGGAAAACAGACTCAGGCTGGCACTAGGTAAATGGGAGCTCTAGTGGAATTTCAGATGAAGATGCTGTGGACCTCGGCTTCCCAGGTCATAGTGACATTAGGATTTCAAATTCAAATCAGAGATGAAAGAAACATCTGGACTCGGTCCTCAGGTACAGGCAGTATTCTGAACTGATGCGAGAACCAGAGACCATTCTAATGAAAGGCCTCCACAGGTGGGCTCTCACAGGTGGGCTCCAACTCAGTATCCTGTATATTCATTGATGAAATCGCTCTGCAGGTGAACATGCAGAACAAAACCATTTAATAAAAGTGACAAGGAGGAGAGGAAAGGGAGTCCAGAAGGCATGTGAATGTGGAGAGAGGAAGAGGGGGGCGGGGGACACACAGGACTGAGAATCCCTCCCTGTGCTCCTTGCTGCCAGGGATGTCTGAGGGACTAGTTTCTACCTGGGATCCCAAGTCCAGAACAAAAGTGGCGGGGCCACAGCTCGGGATGAGGGAAGGGGGTCCTTGGCACCCGCACGTGGGGGTGCCAAACGATGGGGGCTATTGTGGTCGCTACAGGGGGCACCTCGCCTGGCTCTGTCCCCGCCCGACCCCGTGGGGACCCCGGTGCGGCGCTTCGTCCCGGGTGGTCCCGCTGCCCCGGGGTTCGCGGGAGGCTGGGTCCCGACACCCCCACGAGCACGCGGCCCGCGCTTTCTGCTCCAGGTTAGGGCACAGCGCGGTGTCACTTTACCTGCTCGCAGAGGGCCCTCCGGGGAAGCCTTGGGGCGGGGCGGGGCAGTGGGCCCCGGGAGCGGGACAGCGCGGCCTCAGGGGCTGGGCTGGAGCGCGGGAGGGAGGGGCTCCTGCAGTGCCGACTGGGCCGCAGCAGAGCACCACGGCGCTGCGCGCCCCTCCTCCGCCAGCCCCTCCACCTCCTCTCAGACTCTCCACCTCTTTCTCTGCCAGCTCACTTCCCGCTTCGGTAATTAGCAAAGCCCCTTCTCCGGGCCGCCCCCGCCCTCACCCCCATCCCTCTCCGTCCTGAGGTGAGGGTCCCGGGCAATGGCGCCGGCGAAGCCCCCGGGGCCTGTGAGCCTGGCCAGCGCCAGCGCTGGGCGGCCTCCTAGCCTGGCTCCCCAAGGCGTGTCCGCCTGCTGCCTGGCTGCGGAAAGATCATCTGCCCTAAACCCCGGCTGCACTCTGGGGTCACTTCGCTGGCTTCCTGATTGTGCGTAAAGCCTGGAACCAGCTTCCCCAGCACAGGCCTGGGCTGAGATGCTTGCCCGCAATCTGTTTAGGCAGTCTCCTAGTCTCCAGGCAAGGTCTGCCATTGCATCATGGCGTGTGGGAATCACTTCGACCTGGATGTTTGGGTTTTTTGTTTGTTTTTTGATTATTGATTATTACATGACCTCCATGGTAGGTGCTCCACAAAGGGAGTGAAAAGAGGACGCCTGGTACATAGGCATATGGCCATTCTAGAAAAAGAGCTTGGGGTTCTCTGGGAAGCTCGGCATTGGTCCTTGCACTATGTTTTAATAGAAATGGGATTATGCACCAACTTACTTAAATGAGCATAGTTTGAAATCGTTTACTGAGAATAAATATTTAAAACAGTTATATTTTAGGTATATTTAGTTATATTTTAACTAAATCATCAATCATAAATCTATTGCACGAAGGTTACAGGCAATTTAAATGCAATAGCACTCTCTTCAGGGTTTTAAATAATCCGTGTCTGTCTTGGCACATGAGATTGCAAAGATAGGAAATGGTTTGTAAAAGATCATATAATAGCTTTTACTATACGGTATCAGCAATTTATCCTAAAGGAGCGGCCACCAGCTAAAAACTCAGCTTTGAAAAATGCAGAAAAGCAGCAAACGTTTACATACACTCTTGTTGACCAGAGGCATGCATTGTGCACCTCATCATCTCTTTCATGGTTCTGAGGCCCTTGGCGCTCAGTAGTTTAGTGTCTTATTCTCTGGAATAGGCCATTGAAGAAATACCAGGCCCCAAGAAGAAGGTCCTGCTGGGTGTCTGAAGAAAGTACAACCTTTTAGATGAAGCTTTCTGGGGAATTTGTTAGTGGTTTGGTCTGCTTCTGATAGGAAGGGAAATTTTAGTTTTAAAGATTTTATTTATTTATTTGATAGAGATCACAAGTATGAAGAGAGGCAGGCAGAGAGAGAGGAAGAAACAGGCTTTCTGCTGAGGAGTGAGCCTGATGTGGGGCTTGATCCCAGGACCCTGGAATCATGACCTGAGCCAAAGGCAGAGGCTTTAACTCACTCTGCCACCCAGGTGCCCAAGAAAAACATTTTTTTTAAGATTTTATTTATTTATTTGACAGACAGAGATCACAAGTTGGCAGAGAGAGAAGTGGAAGCAGGCTCCCTGCTGAGCAGAGAGCCAGACATGGGGCTCAAACCCAGGACCCTAGGATCATGACCTGAGCCGAAAGCAAAGGCCCAGTGAGCCAAACTCACTGAGCCACTCGGGTGCCCCAGGAAGGGAAATTTTTTAAGAGTATTTTCTCTTTGAATCCATTTTGAGGTTTGGTTTGTGGTTCTTTCTGACTTCTCATGAAGATGGAATCTCTTCTGAGGTTGGTTGTCAGGAACCGCATATCCAATCGACCTATCTTGTTAGCAATAAATAAATAAATAAATAAATAAAAGCAAGCTCAAGTGTTGGTATAAAGCTATTATGCTTTTCAAAATCCCGAACTATAATTCATGTATCATGGTCATTCTTTATCAGATCAAACAGGAGAGAGGTGGCAGAAATGCTCTTTCAGGTTAATGTTTTTACAAGGAAGATTGACTTATGAACCTACTTTGTTATTCCCTTCCATTCAATTTCCCTGTACCTCCTTTTCTATGAATTGTGACAGTAAACCATCATTATTTTTATTGTTGGCACGTGAGAATTAGAGATCAATGCCCAAGTGAAAGCAGAAGGCATGTTTATTAAAGCAACAGCACACTATCTAAGGGAGAGCAGGTGGTATTCCATGAGGTGGAGCTGGCCCTTACTTTGTTTTGGGATTGGATATTTCTTGGTCTTTTTGAAGTGGGAGGACCTTCAACATGCAGTGGATTGATCTCTAATGGAGGCTGCTTCCAATCATTTGGGGGACTCCTACCACATATTGGGAAAAGGAGTTGTTGTCATTTTTATTTTATTTTTTTCAGGGTTCCAAAATTCACTGTTTATGCACCACACCCAGTGCTCCATGCAAAATGTGCCCTCCATAACTCCCATTAACAGGCTTACCCAACCCTCTGCCCCCTCCCCTCAAAACTCTCAGTTTGTTTCTCAGAGTCTCTCATGGTCTGTCTCCCCCTCCAATTTCCCCCCACTCACTTCTCCTCTTGATCACCCAGTGTCTTCTGTGTTATTCTTTATGCTCCACAATTAAGTGAAACCATATGAAAATTGACAATCTCTGCTTGAATTATTCCACTCAGGATTATCTCCTCCAGTCCCGCCCATGTTGTTACAAAAGTTGGGTATCCTTCCTTTCAGAAGGAAGCATAATACTCCATTGTAAAAATGGATCATATCTTCTTTATTCGTTCATCCATTGAAGGTCATCTTGGTTCTTTCCAAAGTTTAATGACTGTGGCCATTGCTGCTATAGGTACAGATGTCCCTTCTTTTCACTGCATCTGTATCTTAGGGGTAAATACTCAGTAGTGCAATTGCAGTGTCATAGGGTAGCTCTAATTTTAATTTCTTAAGGAGTCTCCACACTGTATCCCAAAGTAGCTGCACCAACTGGCATTCTCACCCATAGTGTAAGAGGGTTCCCCATTCTCCACATCCTCTCCAACACTTGTTGTTTATTGCCTTGTTAATTTTGGCCATTCTAACTGTGTAAGGTGGTATCCCAATGTGCTTTTGATTTGAATCTCCCTGATGGCTAATGATGATGACCATTTTCTCATGCATCTGTTTGCCATTTGTATGTCTTCTTTGGAGAAGTGTCTGTTCATGTCTTCTGCCCATTTTTTGACATGATTATCTGTTTTTTGTGTGTTGAGTTTGAGGAGTTCTTTATAGATCTTGGATATCAGCCCTTTATCTGTAATGTCATTTGTGAAAATCTTCTCCCTTTCCGTGGGTTGTCTCTTCATTTTGTTGACTGTTTCCTTTACTGTGCAGAAACTTTTGATCTTGATGAAGTCCCAAAAGTTCATTTTTGCTTTTGTTTCCTTTGTCTTTGGAGACATGTCTTGAAAGAATTTGCTGTGGCCAGTGTCCAAGAGGTTCCTGCCTATGTTCTCCTCTAGGATTTTGATAGATTCCTGCCTCACGTTGAGGTCGTTTGTCCATTTCGAATTTATTTTTATGTATGGTATAAGAGAATGGTTGAGTGTCATTCTTCCATACATAGCTGTCCAATTGTTCCAGCACCATTGATTGAAGAGGCTGTCTTTTTTCCACTGTATAATTTTCTCTGCTTTGTCAAAGATTTTTTGACCATAGAGTTGATGGTCCATATCTGGGCACTCTACTCTAATCCACAGGTCTACATGTCTTTTTAACCCACATAGCCACCCAGGTGCCCCTTTTAAGCTATTTTTTAAAAGTACAGTCATTCTTTTTTCTTAAGATTTTATTTATTTATTTATTTGACAGGGAGAGATCACAAGTAGACGGAGGGCAGGCAGAAAGAGAGAGAGTGAGAGAGAGAGAGAAGCAGACTCCCTGCTGAGCAGAGAGCCTGATGCAGGATTTGATCCCAGGACCCTGAGATCATGACCTGAGCTGAAGGCAGTGGCTTAATCCACTGAGCCACCTAGGCGCCCCTAAGCTATTTTTTAAATTCCTGTTCCAATAACACTTGGATGGCCATATAAAGTTAACGACATCATCTTTTTTAGGTAAGTAATTGTACTTTTTATGTGCATAGTTATTTTGGTCCATGAGTTCAGCTCCTCTTAGGATCATCAAATCTCTGTAAAGTCTGGGTATGCTAGGATTTTCTAAGCAAAAATAAAATACATTGAAACCTGGTAGCTTAATTATAATAATGTTTTCTTTCTCAATCATTCACAATAGCATTACATTCTGAGTAGCTTCCTTCTATTTTGCAGCTATAGTGTTTGGAAAAACTTGAATTGTGATATCACTGTGATAATGTGAATTAGTCCGGGTTTTTCAGAGAATCAGGAAGAGGAAAAAAAAATGAAGATATTCTCCAGGGCCAACTCTAGAAGAGACTATTAAAACATCTGTCCAAATTCAATTGAACAAAACTCAGAAATGCCATCTCCAGTGAAATACAAAGAAGATTATATATAGATCTGGGCACAACACATCTCATTTGACCCAATGATGTACATCAGTGAAAGACTGAAGGCCAATCACCACTCCATGGGAGAATTTAAAAATAAATTTACTAATGAGGCCAAGAATTCAGAATCACAAATACTTCAGATCTAATAATAACTGCCTTCACTTGATGTTATTCTGTAACATAAATCCTACAATCAAGTTTCAATTTTAAATCCTTACAATTTTAAATTCTTAAATCTTTATGAAGAAGCATCATTTGGAGGGAGCAGTTTTCATAATTTAGCATCCATCAGCCTTTTTTTAAGATTTTATTTATTTATTGGACACAGAGAGAGAGAGAGAGAGAGAGATTACAAGTAAGCAGAGAGGCAGGCAAGCAGGGAGGAAAGCAGGCTTCCTTTTGAGCAGAGCCTGATGTTGGGCTGGATCCCAGGACCCAGAGACCATGACTTGAGATGAAGGCAGAGGCTTAACCCACCACCCACGTGATGAGAGAGCCCCTCAGGTGCCCCTCATCCATCAGTCTTAATTGTTTGGAGGAAAATGTGTGGATGAATAATGCCTTAGGGAGCTAATCTCTCTAAAGAATTTTCAAGTCTTTACCCCTTCAAGGTTTTTGCACAGTTCTGATAGCTTCTAAACATCCAGCTGATTTCTACAGTGACAGGCCTGTTAAAAACTGTCCTCAAACCAGGAATAGAGCTTGAAACATACCAGTCAAGAGCAACTTTGAGTCTTTTAAGGAATTTATCATCATTTCCTTGTTTTTGGTTCATATCTGAAATAGTTCTATATTAAACTTGCATAATTTTTAAAGAGCTGACTTTGAAGGAGACATTCAGTTCCAGCTAGTTCCATATTTTGGCAAGACCTATGATTCTATATATAAAAAAAAAAATCATATTTTAGAGTGCCTAGGTGGCTCAGTGGGTTAAATTCCCTGCCTTCAGCTCAGGTTATGATTCCAGGTTCCTGGGATTGAGTCCCACAGTGGGCTCTCTTCTCAGAAGGTAGCCTGCTTCCATTCCTCTCTCTCTCTGCCTGCCTCTCTGCCTTCCTGTGATCTCTGTCAAGTAAATAAATAAAATTTTTAAAAAAACATATTTAATACCAGTTATTCATGTTTATTAACTAAGATATCACAATGCAAATAATACAAGCAGTTGATCTTTATTAATACCTTCAACCAAGATCAAAAAAATGTGTCATATTTTCTCCAAAAATTTTATATCATCTGATAGGTCAGATATATATAAAATTACATTTTAGTCATAAAAATATCAGCAAATACTTTCATTTAGTTGCAAATTTCAAAGAAAATCTACTTTTCCAAACACGACTTTTTATCCTATTTTTTTTTAATTTTGTCGACAACTGATAAATTGTTTAGCGAGACTATAAATGTTAGATCAAAAAAATGATTAATAGATGTAGGTTCAAAATATTATGTTCCATTAAAAATAATTTAGTCTTTGATGAACATCTCTTTGGTAATATGTTGTATCCAGATATTGTAAATTAATGACATATATAAAAGTATAGGGAAATGACACTTTCAGTTCCATTATGAGTAGAGCTTTTAAAATGCTATTTGTCACACCCTGTCATCTTCTCATTATGTAGCATTATGTAGCATTTAAAAAATGTATACTCTTCACTTTGAAGTCTTTTAGAAATCTAAAATATGACATTCTATGTTTTGTGTTTCCATATTCCTTTATTGCCAGTTTGAACAAATCCACATGCTTTGATTCAAAGGTAATAAATTCCTCTTATTTGGAAAAATGATGTTTATTTTTGTTCTCTCACCCTTAGCAGGTGGTTTCATTTTAGCACACTTCAGAGTTATAATTTCATGCTTATTAAAAACATTTATTATGATCTACATAGAAGAATGAAACTTTTATTTTATTAAATTATTTGCCAAAAAATCTGTAATTTTTAAAAATGTATTTCTTTTGAAGGGTTATTTTAGAGCATTCAGAAAGGATCTAGGAGTGTGGTATTATGCAGTTTTTAAGTAGGTATGAAATCGTTATTTATATGATTGTTTCTTTAAGGCTTATGTATATTGTCCATTATATGCTATAAAATATTTTGAAAGTAAATTTAAGGTATGTTTCACATAGTTTATTTTTTGGAAAAAAATATTGATATGACTTATGAAATTCAGTACACTCTCAACATTAGTTTTTTCTGAAATTTACCAATTGTCTATTGAACCTATTTTATGGCAGATATTACTTCATACTACACTGGTAAATGAAATACTTGGATTTGTAGAACGTTTATTTGAATGGGTGAGAAAATTAAAAGGTATAAACCTGAATAAAAATTGCATAGTGTATTCAAAAATGATGAGTACAATGGGGATAAAGAAAAATTAGTTCAGGGTGAGAAAAATCAAGGTTGCTAGGCAGGGAATGGGGAGGTAAGAATTTTAATAGGAAGATCAGGGTAGTTACAATGAAGCTGACAATTGTACAAATGTATGGAAAGGTGATAAATTTGCCCAGAACTATCAGCAATAAGGTCACTCCAGACAAAGGAATTGGCTATCTTGAAGGCCATAAGGTTGGATCCTGCCTGGCATATCTGAGGAATAGCAAGGAGGCCACTGTGAGGGACTGAAGAGTAGCAGGGAAAGAGGTCACAGAGGTCACACGAGTGGCTAGATCATGTAAAAGCTTAGAAGTCATTGTAAAACTCTGGCTTTTATATTTGGAAATTTACTGTATGATAGAATTTCTGCTTATAACTGAGAGTTCAAATGTCCATAAAATTTCAAGGATTCTTTTTCTTGTAAGACAGAATAAAGAAAAAGAGTTCATATTTTCACATGGTGTAACAAATGCTCGGAGATCCAAGTGTAGGAAGCTATGAGAGCACAGAAGAAGGCACTAAAATCACACCAATATATTTGAAGACTGTGACTATATATAAATTTGTATTTTCTAGATTTTTTTATAGTCATGGAATCACACAGTATATACTATTTATTGCCTGGCTTTTCTTTTCTCAGCATCATTACTTTGAGAATCTCCAATTGTAAATAGTTCATTTTGATGTTGAATAGTAATCTCTTTAATGAATAGATCATAATTTGTCTTTGCTCTATTGATGGACTTTGATGAACATTTCCACTGTTTTCAATTCTTAAAAATAAAGCTGCTATGAAATTCATATACAAGTCCTTGTATGAACATAGGGTTTGTTTCTCTTGGTTAAATGCCTAGAAGTAAAATGGCTATTTGTGTAACTGCAACATATTTTGCATTTAAAAAAATATTTCAAACTATTTTCCAAAGTGGTGGTATCATGATATATGCCAACAACAGTTTAGATTTTTTGTTGCTTCTCAATCTAGCTCCGACGAAGTAAATTAGCCTTTATAATTTTAGCCATTCTAATAGATATGTAAGCATGTCTCATTATGATTTTAATTTGTATTTCTTTAATGTCTAAATGTTGATAAATTTGTCATGTGCTTATAAGCCATCCATATCCTTTTGGTGACATGTCTCTTCAATAATTTTCTTCAGATGTAAAATTGGATACTCTGTTTGGTTATTAGTAAGGTATTTTATTTTTATTCATTTTTTAATAAACAGAGTAGATGTCCATTATCAGATATATAATTTGCAAATCCCTTCTCCATCATTATGGTTTCTCAATGGAGCTTTGATAGCTGTGTCTTTCAAGAAATATGCTAATTCTTTCCTGGTACACGGAGGTATGACTAGAGCATTATCAATGTTGACCTTTGCAAACAAAATCATGGCTTAAGATATATGTAGTCTGCGGTTTTGGGGAGTGTTCTGTAATATCAAACATATCTAGTTAGTTGATAATTTTGTTCAAGTCTTACATATCTTACCAATTTGATGACCATTTGTCTATATAATCTCAAAATAAAGGCGTTGAGACTTTTTTCCATTTCTCTTCTAAGGTAGAAGTTATGATTTTTGTTCTTAGTTTTTCCCTATATATCCCCAAATCTGTTATTAAGTATTAAAAGTCAAGAATTATTATACTCCCTGATAAATTCATCCTTTTACTCCTCTGTAATTTTGACTTGATCTTTATGTCTGATAATGAAATTTGCTTTAAAATCACTTTTCATTATCTTGATATAACCACCAAAGTTATAGTGTTATTAGTGTTAATATAGCATAGTTTTTCTTTTACTTTATAAAGCACTTCTATATTTAATCCTGAAAAAAAAAACCAACTTTTTAGCACTGGAAGCATCTTTCTAAATTATTATTTTTTTTTAAATGAAGCAGTAGCCATTTTTGTTAAGGGACCTAAACTGAAAGTAGGTTTATTTATTAATTTATTTAGTAAAGATTTTATTTTGTTTATTGACAGCAAGAGAGAGAGAGAGAGGAAGCACACAAGCGGGAGGAATAACGTGCAAAGGGAGAGGAAGCAGCAAGCTCCTTGGGGTGCAAGTAGTCCCATGCAGGGCTGGATCACTGTACGCTGGAATCATGACCTCAGCCAAAGGCAAACATCTGCTTAAACAACTGAGTCATCCAGGCACCCCTATAAAATAAAAAAAAAAAACTTTTAAAAACATTTTGTTTCTTTTTTTTAAATATTTTATTTATTTGACAGAAAGAGAGACAGGAAGAGGAACTATAAGCAGGGCAGAGGGAAAAGGAGAAGCAGGTTTCCTACTGAGAAGAGAGCCTGAATTGGGGCTCCATCTCAGGACCCTGGGATCATGACATGAAAAGAAGGGACACTTACGGAGGAAGCCACCCAGACACCTCTTTCCTTTGTTTTTAATATATGGCAACTGATGCTTCCCAGCCATGAGGAGCATATTACCCATTGATTAAATCTTTGATAACAACCTATTTAAAGAGGTGTGTAAATATATACTTACTCAGATTTATACACTTTGTGTTTTCTTCATAGTTTGGGGCTGGACCCCATGGTCACAACACTGCTTCCAGTCTTTGCCTTCCCATCTGTTGATACCAGGCATTTGGTCAGCAAAGCAAATTAGTATCATAATTAATAAGCCCTTGGAACCATATCTCTGGAGCAGGGGTGGCTCTTAGCCAAGGCCCAGAGCAATTGACCTCCCCTCGCTAGTGCTATAGCCCCAAGGACTAGGTCCCTGCCACCAGAACTCAGTCTTACATGTTATGCTAAGCAGACAAAACCAAAACCGGAGAGCTCTGACAGCTTTCACTGGCATGCCTCATCTCCCACTCCCTCGACGTCCAGGCAGTACCAGATGCCAAGGAGGGGTCTTGGTCCAACATATCGGAGGGAAGGAAGTAGCCACGAGCAAGTACCTGCCTCTCTGTGCCTTTCTTTCATGAGCAGGTTGTAAGGAGGAAGAAGAGGAAGGGGAAGAGAGGTGAACTTCAAGGGGGTGAAGGCCTCAGGTAGGCAGCTGGCTCCTGCCAGTAGGAAAGGGACAAAGGAGAAGGCAGTGAGTCCTTCAGGGAGGGTTGGGGGTATTGGTTACAGGTTATGACGGAATCTGGACAGGAGTAATAGGGATACTAGTCATTTGAGTCCACCATTGGAAAGCTGGGCTGGGTGTTAGGGCAGATAGGCCTCCCTGGGCAACGGCACATGAGAGAAGGTGGAATTCTTCTCTGAGGAGCAAGTGGAGCTTTGGGTGTTGGGAAAGCATAGACAGTATTGTTCCAGGGCCAAGGACAGGTCCGGGTTCTCCTGGTTGGAGGTCAAGGCCACAGTATGATCCAGGTCTTCTACCAGCAGCTTGAAGGTACCACATGCCAGCCTCTCCTAATTATTGTATTATTATTGTATTGTATTATTGTATAACTCTCTGGTGCACTTATTGGCTTATCCATCAAATGACTCCTTCAGCAGCTTGAAAACCACCTCCACAGGCACTCCAGGATATGGGAGGCTTCCAGAGTGAAGATTTTGCACAGGATCACCCCAAAAGACCAGAAGTCACTCTCGTGGATGTAGATCTGGACAAACATGGCCTTAGGGATCATCCACTTCACAGGCAGTCCACTGTTGGTTGTCTTTTTATAGTAACTGATGTGGTGATATCTCTGGCAAGGCTGAAGTCTGAGATCTTCATCATGTTGTCCTTTGTCACCAGCACTTCCCTGGTGGCCAGGTCTTGGTGTTTGCACTTCTTGGAGGCAAGGTACTCCATGCCTCAGGCTACCTGATAGGCACAGGATACCAGGTCCTTGGAAGAGAGTTGCTCTGCTGCATTGTGGCTGATATTGTAACAGTATTCCAGGTCAGGAGGCCTCTGGGCCTGCATGTACTCCTGTATGTTGTCTTTGGAGGCATATTGCGTGAGAGTGTACGAAGGACTGTCCTGTGTGCAGGACCGAGCAGGTTGATGGTGTCCTTGTGCTGTCCAATCATCTTCATCATCTCCATTTCTGATATTAGGTTTGACAGGTCTTTCTCTGTTGCATCTGACTTCAACATCTTCACAGACACTTTAGTCAAATGGTTGGATTTGTCTTTGTCCAGCCCAATGGCCTCCTCCAACACCACCTGCCCAAAGTAGGCCTGTCTTAGGGGTCTGCCTAAACTGCCTACAACCAGCCTGTCTCAAGGCAGTTATGAACTCTAGATTATCCTCAAAAACATTAAACCACAAGCTAAAAATTCTCTTCACTAGGTCTCTGTCGCAGGTCTAATTTTCTTATCTTTCATCACCTATCTTTTTCCTGATTCTTATTTTCAGTATAGTTTATTTTGCTTCCAAGTGTTTCCCCTGGTTTCTGTATGCTGTTTCAGAGGGAAGAATTATCCTGTCATTAAATTATTTCTTGAGCATTCATTACATCTCTCAGGTAAAATGGGTTCTTTTATGGTATTGATTCATTTGAGTTTCTCAAAATGGGAAGAATTTTCGAAATGGTGTTTTCCTCAAGGTTCAGAGTATGTCTAAGCCTCATCTTTACTCTTTTTGAATTCACTTTTCAAATATTTGTCCCTCTTTTTATCTTTTTAAATTTAAATGTTTTATTTTTACTATTCTTTTATTTGAGTATAGTTGATATTCAGTGTTACATTCGTTTCAGGTTTTCAATATCTCCATACATTATTCTATGATCACTACAAATATAGCCACCATCTGTCACCATATAACACTATTATAATATCATTGACGATATTCTCTACACTGTCCCATATCTCTTTTTAAAATCTCTGATTTTTATGTTTTCTGTTATTCCAACATTAGACCATCATTTTACTTGGATACTTTAATAAAATATGCCTGATTACACACACTTTGCTGTAAACCATAGGATTGGATTTATAGTAGTCTTCTTCTTCTTCTTCTTTTTTAATTAACATATAATGTATTATTAGCCCCAGGGGTACAAGTCTGTGAATCGCCAGGTTTACACACTTCACAGCACTCACCAAGCATATACCCTCCCCAATGTTCAAAACCCCACCACCCTCTCCCTACCCTCCCCAACCCCCTGGCAACTCTCAGTTTGTTTTGTGAGATTAAGAGTCTCTTATGGTTTGTCTCCCTCTCGATCCCATCTTGTTTCATTTACTCTTTTCTTGTCCCCCAAACCCCCCACATTGCACCTCCATTTCCTCATAACTGGGAAATCATATGATAGTCTCTTTCTCTGGTTGACTTATTTGCTAAGCATAATACCTTCTAGTTCCATCCATGTCATCGCAAATGGCAAGATTTCATTTCTTTTGATGGCTGCATAGTATTCCATCATATATATATATATATATATAATTCATTTGTTGATGGGCATCTAGGTTCTTTCCATAGTTTGGCTATTGTGGATATTGCTGCTATAAACATTTGGTTCACGTGCCCCTTTGGATCATATAGTAGTCTTCTTTACCTCTATCAGAACCCCAGGAAGCTTTATTTATTTATTTACTCACATAAACAGGTGATCCAACACAAAGTTTTTTGATGTTCAAATGTATTATAATGTCTTACCTCTTAACACTATGCTTACTGCTCTCTTTCACTGTCTGACTAAATCCTCATCATCACTATGCCATTTAATCAGAAAGAACATTTGAACTCAGAGTTCTCTCCATATCAGGGAATGAAGACCCCACCCTTCTGTTTGTGCAGGTAAAATAAATGTTGATATTGTCTGTCCTGCACATACCCCATCCTGTTCACCAGAATATTCACCATCAAAATAGATACAAAATAAAAACCATACCTCACCACTTCTATTACCACCCAGCATGCTAAAAACACCATCATATGTTCCTGAATTATTGACTTGATGGATAACCCCACTTCCACACATACTGCACTCCTTTCTCCCTGCAAATTTATTTTGTTACAGCATCTTAACCTAAAAATCAAGTCAGATGATTTTATTCTGCTGTTGAAAGTCTTTTGGTATCTTCCCCTTTCATACTAAATAAAAACTGAAGGCGCTTCAATGTACTAGAGGGTCATACATCAATAGATTCTTCCTCTCTCCACCACTATGAACTCCTCATTGGCCTCCTTGGTTTTCCTCAAAAGTAACAGACCAGCTGTTCACACAAAGTCTATATACTTACTTGCTCTACCTAGAGCAATCTTTCCCTTTAATATTTGTATAACACCCTCCTTCACTTCCTGGGTCTTTGTGCAAATGAGTAAAAAGCCTGTATTAAGTGGATATTTTAAAAGCTAAATGAATGGCTTAATAGATGTATATAGGGGGAAAGGGAACATATTTTCCACGGTTTAGAAGTGGAGTTCTTTTATAGAGTTCTTGTACAAGCCTACACTATTGAACGATAATGGGCAGTTGTACAATCCAATTATACAATCACTTTGGTAATTTATATCCTTTTTTTGTAATTCATGACTGGACCATTTAATTCCTTAGGAGCATTATAGCATTTCAACTTTTCATGTTCAATAAACTTATTGGGGTTGCTACCTTTTTTATTCAAATGGAGAAATAGTCATGATTTCATCTAAAGAAAGTGTTATTGATTGTGTTGTTTTCTAGGAATGAGTCGCACATGCTAGTTTAAAAGTTTTGTTAAATTCCCAAGTGTGTCACCGATAAAAGCCTTTTGTAGATTAGTAACTTGCTCAAAACAGAAAAGTTATGTAACACTCAATTGTTATACTATCTTTGTTTCCATCTTTCATTGTAATAACACCCATCTTAACTCTATTTAAGACAAGTCATCGCCAGATGGCTTTCTGGCATTGATGCATGATATGAAATCTAGTATAACTAAAAGTTTTTGGTTTTAGTAGCCTATAAATCCATTTAGAAAAATATATGTATTTGAATATAAGGTAAAGTTTTAAATTATTTGGCAATAGTAAACTAAACTGTTTTTTTGTAAATTTTTATTTTCTAAAATTTCATTGAGCTCTTTTGCAATAAGAAACAAGTTACAAAAAATTAAGGTTTATTTACCCCAATTCAAAATTATTAGGAATATAATCATAGAGGTTGAAGTATTTAAAATATTGAACTCAAAATATTTTATTAGGTAAATTCTTGAATGCTGAGCATTCACTGTTAAAATATACTAATACTATTGATAGACTGGTAGAAGCCTAAAATCAAATATTTATTAAATATTTATATCCATATCTTTTCATGGCTTGGTAATTCATTTCTCTAGCATTAAATAAGATTCCATTGTTTGCATGTACTACACTTTATTTGAACTTTCACCTATGAAAGGATATCTTGGTTGCTTCCAAGCTTTTGTCAGTAATGAATAAAACTACTATAGACATCTTTGTGGGTATAGGTTTCATCTTCTTTGGATAAATACCAAGAACTGCTACTGCTGAATCATCTGGCAAGAATATGTTTAGTATTGTTAGAAATTGACAAGTTGTTTTCCATTCTTTATTCTCAATAGACATGGAAGAACATACCTGTTGCTCCACATCCTCACCAATATTTCGTGTTCTGTTGTCAGTGTTCTGGATTCTGGGTATGTACTGGTGTCTCTTTTTTGTTTTAATTTGCATTTTCCTGATGACATATGATGTGAAGCATCTTTTTATATGCTTATTTGCCATCTGTAATATTTTCTTTTGTGAGGTATCTGCTAAGGTCTTTGGCTCATTTTTAATCAGGTTTTTCCACCATTGTTGAGTTTTAAGGGGTCTTTGTGTTTTTTTGATTAACAGTCCTTTGCCAGATGTGTATTTTGCAAATTTTTTCTCACATCTGTGCTTTGCCTTTTCGTTCTCTTGGCAATGTTTCACAGAGTAGACATTTTTAAATTCAGTGCTTGTGCTTTTGTAGCTAAAGTTATTTCCAAAACCAAGGTCATTTAAATTTTCTTCTATATTACCTTCTACATGTTTCATGTTTAGGTTTATAATTTAATCTGAGTTAATTTTTGTGAAGAGTGTATGATATCTGCCTGGATTTATTTTATTTTATTATTTATTTTATTTTTATTTTATATTTTTACATTTAGCTTCACCATTACTCCAGAACCATTTGTTTAAAAGATTGTATTTTGCTCTCTTGTATTGCTTTTGCTTTTATATTAAATATAAAATCTAATTGATAATATATATTCTGTTCCTTTAATCTAGTCTTTCTGTGGTATTACAATATCTTGCTTCCAATTATCATTATGGTATACTTTTTTTTAAAGATTTTATTTATTTATTTGACAGAGAGAGAGATCACAAATAGACAGAGAGACAGACAGAGAGAGAAATGAGGAGAAGCAGGCTCCTTGCTGAGCAGAGAGCCCAATACAGGACTCGATCACAGGCCCCTGGGATCATGACCTGAGCCAAAGGCAGAAGCTTAACCCACTGAGGAGGAGACTAAAACAAACAAACAACTACAACTACAACAACCACCTTTACCTTCAGTGGAAAAGTAAATAGAACCTTATGAGTATCCTGAAATTTATTTTTAAACATTTTTAAGATAAGTGTTCTTGTTAGAAAACCATATATTTTATATAGCTAAGAAATAACAGGCAACGTTTTATTAACGTCTAAAAAGTCTAGTTACTTCTATTTATCTATTAACTCATCTCTTTATGAAGTAGAACGTGATCACACCTATTGTATCTACCCAAGTTTGTATGCTTTGGTTATTTTATGTTTGCTATTTCCTTGCTTAATTTTTGCAATATTTGATACATAATAGTATTTTTAAGTCCATCTACGGTTTCACAGAATTTGTTTGAACTTCATAAATATGTACAATACTTTTTGCACGTTGATTAAAAATTACGAGATATGGGGGCTCCTGGGTGGCTCAGTGGTTTAGGCCTCTGCCTTCGGCTCAGGTCATGATTTCAGGGTCCTGGGATGGAGCCCCACATCGGGCTCTCTGCTCAGCGGGGAGCCTGCTCCCCCACCCCTCTCTCTTCCTGCCTCTCTATCTACTTGTGATCGTTCAATGGGTAAATAAGATCTTTCAAAAAAGATTTACTAGGTGTGAAATACACCGAGGATATGGGAAGGAAAATGATTTCACCTGATCTGACTAGAAAGTGGTTGAAGCCTGAATTAAAGTGCTACAAAAAGAGTCAAGACCTGGGAAATATATGGGTAAAAAATCCCTAGAAAAACAGCAATAATAACGGGCTGCTCTGTATTGAACCAGATCCTGCGGTAGGCAAAGAAGAGCTGGTTTTAGCCAGAGGATGATCTCCGTTTGTCTTCATGATCTGGCATTTCCTGCAAGCCAGGCATGGGGCTCTGCACTAGAGCTGCAAATGTTGGGGGGCCCTCAGTGTCCCTTTTCTCTTCTCAGTAGTACAACGGGATGTCCATGGTGCAGTGTGACAGGTTTTACCACAGGGAGATAAAAGACTGCCAAGGGTAGGTTGGAGCTGGGAAAAGGCACTTAGGAACAGATTTTGAGGGGAGGTGATAGACAAGGGCAAAGCGAAGAATGGGGATGAGTGTGTCAAGTTTCAAAGTGCCAGGAGGCAGCACAGTGCATTCGGGAATCTACAGCAAGTTCAGGACAACGGGCAGCTGATCTGGCAGCATCACCTGGGGTTGGAGGCTGAGCCCCGGGGTTAACACTGGGGGTGAGCTGGTTTGTATACTATGCCGAGAAGGTGAGGTACTACACTGTGTGGGCACAGGGTGCTACCGGAGGACTTCAAATATCAGAATCGTAACCATAATAGGGTATTTAATTGCAACCTAGCTTTCATCAAGGGTAAGATGCACTGTAGTTTATGTTCGACTAAGAAAGAGAAATGCTGTCAGTTAATCTAGGATATGTCATCAAGTGCAAGAGTTATTAGAATGGAGGCGGAGGACAAATCTTAGAACAAGTAAACTGTGGTACTAGAATAATTAAGAAAGGTCGAACACTTGGATCAACTAAAAAAGTGATTATTGCTTACCATGTGCCCCAAACTATATTAAGTCTTAGAACAAGAGACGATTTCATCTTGATGCCTCGAAGCTCTTAGACCCAAGGTACAGAGGGCAGTAGCCAACAACAAGCAGGCCCCAAGTGCCATGTGCAGACTCTAAGAGCAACTGCCTTTGAGAGAGGAAACGGTTGAGAGTGGGCTTTCTGAGGAAGAGAATTACTAGCTGGGAAAGTAGGAAAATTGACACAATATCAGAATTGATGCCCCTACATGACAAAGTTGGTGAAACTTCCCTTCTCAGAGATCTTGAGGCTCCTCAGAAATGTATTCTTCATTTGGACGGAACATTCAGGATAAATATGATCTGTTCTAGTTCCTGGTTCTCTCATCAGGACTGTTTCTTAGGCTACACTAGCACAAGAAAAGGGTTTTGATAGTACAGGGTAAATCCTGACGAAAGCAAAAAACGGTGTCTATGAAATCTAACCACTTAGAAGAGAACAACAGATAAAAGGCCAGGCCGACCTGACCCTCAGGATAGGTAAGGTTGGTTCGGTAACAGGGGTAGTGGGGAAGTGCCCATCCTCTGCTAGAAGAGCTAGAGAAGACCCCTTCCGGAGAGACCACCAGGAGAGGAGAGCAGTAGGTGCTGATGATGAAGAATATTTTTATCAGCAGTGGAGGTCAAAATGACAAAGTTCCAGGATCAGAGTAAACATATGCGATTTAAAAATAAAAATTAAAAAAAAAATTTTATGAAAGGACTTTTTTTTTAAAGGACTTTAAACAAAAGTCCTTTTTAAGAGACAGTTGGCTGTTTAAACCAAAAGTACAACTCACTGAGAGAATCGCCGCATTATTTATTGGGGTTGAAAAGACCTGGAATGTAGAAAGACCCATTCTGCAGAGGAAAATTAGAATCACTAGCAGGCCTCATGGCTTGCACAGCCAGTGGCTAGAATTCCTGCCTCATGAGACCCTGTGCTAGAAGGCCGCTAGAACCATCTCAACTATGTTCCTCTTTCTTGGAAGCCAACAAGTCTTTGCCCAGTTAAGAGCACGGTAACAATCAGTCACGTTATGTTATAATGATTGTCGGTATCTTTAAAAGCCTTGTGAAGTTCCTTTTTGAGTAACCCTTACCCCACCCTTAGAGAAAGGGTGTGGTTCACCTCTTTGAAATACCTCATTGTTGTTTCACATTTACAATAGCCAAAAAAAAAAAAAAAAAAAAAGGATTTTTATTAACAAAGTGTTCAGAAGGGGGCGCCACTGTAAACAATGAGAGTTTTCGCTGCCCTGACAGTTTTGTTGCAGAAACAGCAGAGAGCACTCAGGCCAGACACAGCCAAGGGTTGGAGGGATTTTTAAAATTACAAAAACCGAACCAAATCAAACCAAAACAAAAATCAAAACCAATGTCCAAGATTCAGGTTTGCTACTAAAGGTATGACATTCTCCTAAGACATGCGAGTGACTTGATCAATATATTTATATATTTTTATTTGAAGAAGAAGGAACTATTTGATGCAGCAAAACCATAGTGTAAGGACCAATGCCGCGCTTCCCAGAGAACCCCAAGCTCTTTTTCTAGAATGGCCATATGCGTATGCATCAGGCGTCCTCTTTTCACTCCCTTTGTGGATCACCTACCATGGAGGTCATGTAATAACCAATAACCAAAAAAGAAACAAAAAACCCAAACATCCAGGTCTAAGTGATTCGTGGGTGCCATCATGCAATGGCGGACCCTGCCTGGAGAGGAGGAGACTGCTTAAACAGATCGCGGGCAAGCATCTCAGCCCAGGCCTGTGCTGGGGAAGCTGGTTCCCAGCTTTGGGCACAATCAGGAAGCCAGCGAAGTGACCCGAGAGTGCAGCCGGGGTTTAGGGCTGATGATCCTTTTGCAGCCAGGCAGCAGGTGGACACCCGCTCGGGGAGCCAGGTTAGGAGGCCGCTCAGCGCTGGCGCTGGCCACCCTCTCAAGCCCCCCGGGCTTTCCCGGTGCCCGTGCCCCGGGCCCGCGCCTCAGGACGGAGGGGGAGGTGGGCGAGGGCGTGGGCGGTCCGGAGAAGGGGCTTTGCTAATTGCAGAATCCGGGAGTGAGCTCGCGGAGGAGGACGCAGCGGAGAGTCTGAGAGGAGGTGGAGGAGCTGGCGGAGGAGGGGCGCAGCTCCGCTGTGCTCTGCTACAGTCCAGTCCGCACTGCAGGACACCCGCACTCCCGCGCTCCAGCCCAGCTCCTGAGGCCACACTGTCCCGCTCCCACCGCCCGCTGCCCCGCCCTGCCCCATGGCTTCTCAGGACGACCCTCTGCGAGCAGGTAAGGTGACACCGCGCTGCACCCTCACCTGGAGCAGAAACGCGGGCCGCGGGCCGCGAGCTCGCGGGGGTGTCGGGACCCAGCCTCCCGCGACCACCGGGGCAGCGGGACCACCCCGGGCGACGCGCCGCACCCGGGTCCCCACGGGGTCGGGCCGGGGATGGAGCCAGGCGAGGTGCCCCCCGCAGCGAGCGCAATAGCCCCCTTCGTTTGGCACCCCCACGCACGTGTGCCGAGGACCCCCTTCCCTCATCCCGAGCTGTGGCCCCGCCACTTTTGTACTGGACTTGGGATCCCAGGTAGAAACTAGTCCCTCAGACCTCCCTGGCAGCAAGGAGCACAGGGAGGGATTCTCAGTTTTTCCGCCCCCCCTCCACCCTCCTCCCCTGGCTCTTCCTCTCTCCACATTCACATGCCTACTGGCCTCCCTTTCCTCTCCTCATTGTCACTTTTATTAAATGGTTTTGTTCTGCATGTTGACCCGCAGAGCGATTTCATGAATGAATATACATACAGGAAACTGAGTCGGAGGCCACCTGTGGAGGTCTTTCATTAGAATGGTCTCTGGTTCTAGCCTCAGTTCAGAATACTGCCTGTAGCTGAGGATGGAGTCCAGATGTTTCTTTCATCTCTGGCTTGAATTTGAAGTCCTCCTCAGACTTCAGCCTCCGGGATTGCTCCTGTCCTTGCTCTCCCACTGTCTCGGTGGGGATCTGCCATGAGTGTTGAACACAGGAATGAATGAATGATATATACCACCAGGTCGCTGGGGCTTTTTCTTGTTTTTCTGAGGTTGGAAAGGCTTGGGAGAGACCCCCTGTATGCAGACACAGAGCTGCATGCAATTGTTTAGATAAACGTGTTCCCTACTTAATTGCTTGGGCATTGAACATTTCGCCCTTAACCTGTGGCTTGAGCAGTTAGGAGGATACAATCTGGAGGTGAATCAGAAGATGGCTGAATCCACATGGTGGTGGGCTGGGTTTGGGAGATTTTCCTGGAGATTCTAAAGAAAGATCTAAATTCTTTCAATGGGGAGTGGTAAACATTTTATCAATGGGAGATGGAAAATAAATTGGTTAACCTTTCCCTCCCCCTCTAAACCCATTATTTGAAAAAACAAAAAAGGATGTGAAGGGAGAAATCCTCCACTCCCATGCCCACTCACCTCCATAGCCACCTCCTCTTCCAAGAACTAACAGACAAGGTGCCAAGAAGTGTTAGGTACCAGCAGTGGTCTCAGAGCTCATTCAAGGATCATGGTGAAAGGCATTCAAAGAGATTGTGGGGGCACAGGGATCTAATTAAGGGGGACAAGTTTAAGGTTTGCATGGTCCCCTAAAAATTAATGGCACTAGAGAAGATGAGCTTTGGGAACTATAGCTTAATGGATACAACGTGTAAAAAGCTTCAGTGAGTCATGGTGGGAAGAGGCCATGAGGGCAGCAAAGACAGTCTTAGATGATGTTATTAATAGCACTACAGGATCTAGATTTCCTGTGGTGGTGTTCTTGGCAAGACCAGCGTGGCCAAAGTGGATACTCACAACCTGGAACAGAGAGTCTTGGAGATCCCAGCAAGTGTGGTATGATGAGAGCCCAAAATGATAGGAGGTGTCCTTTGGAAGGACTGTCTTCTTGACTTTAAAAGGGAGAACCCAAATCTGTAGGTGAAATCTTCTTGACTACAAAGAAGGCCGAGGCCTCCTAAGGTCAAGGTCTCCTCATCACTTGCAAAGATGTCGAAGAACATATTCAGACATTTCAAAGTTGTCCTCATGTCCATCCGTTCCCACTCTGGAATTCTATCAATAAGGTGAGAGTTCCTCTAGTTGGAAAAAAGATCTAAAAAGACTTCCATTTCTCATGAAATTTCTGTAACCTCCAGGACACACCCACCTACTCCTTCCAGGGCTGTAATGAAGCTACAGCTGGTGCCAATTTGTGGAACTCATTAAAGGCTATTTTCTCTTATATACCCCCGGACCAAGTTCCCATGCTCCCTCACCTGATTTCCTGCACTCACCTCCCACCTGGTGTGTTCACACCTGCACGTGCCTTTTACCAACCCCTTTGCCAAAAGGCAGCCAGAGTGACCTTTCAAAGACCTATCAGTTCCTGGCATTTGTCTCCATAGAAAACTGCACTGATCTTCTAACAAATTCTCAGTCCTCCAAAGGCATCCATAATCCTCCCATCCGTCTCTTCTTACCCTTCCAATTGACTGATGCCTGTTCTGCCCTGTCTTTCTGCCCTTCAACCACGCTGCCTCCCTCTTCCTGTGGAGACCCCTCATGGTGCCTGCCTCCAAGCACAGGTGATTCCCATTGATGGGAAGACCCTCTTCCTCTCCCCCGTCTCCCCACTCCAGTTACTCCCACTTATTCGTGAGCTCACAAGCCCCATGGTACACACTCTCCATGCAGCCTGCTCTCTCTTTTCTAGCATTGGCCTCCATTTCTAGCTGTGGTTGTGTCACGGATGTCCCTCCCCAGCCTGCCTCCAAGCTCTCCGTCCGTTTAGCTCCAACACCTGACACAGTGTCTGGCACGTAGTAAGCCCTGGCTAGCTTCTAAAGCCTCACTGAGGGACTGACAGCGTTTTTAAAATGTCACCACGTAGGCTCCAAACTGTAGGCAGATAAAGCTTTGCCTGGATTGACATTTTAGAGACGTATTCGTCAAGTTAGATGTGTTCACTGACTTTACCTTGTAAAATTTAAAAAAAAAAAAAGGACCTCTGTATCGCTTCGCATCTAACGAAGGCACATGTATACTATTAGACCACATTATGAGCTTAATGGAAGGAGACAAGATTTTTTCGCTAAGAAAATGTATAAGACTGTTGAGGTCACGTGGGAGGAAATACTCCGTTTGTTGGAGCATTGCTAACTTACTCTATCACAGCCACTAATAAAAATCTGACACGGGGTGAGTCAGAATTGTCTGTTGGA
Source organism: Mustela nivalis (assembly GCF_964662115.1). Taxonomy (NCBI): domain Eukaryota; kingdom Metazoa; phylum Chordata; class Mammalia; order Carnivora; family Mustelidae; genus Mustela; species Mustela nivalis. The sequence continues at coordinate 93,824 of NW_028135549.1, read as the reverse complement.
GATGAGTTAGATCTGGCTCATGTTCATACAGACATGAAAGCCAGGAACGAAGAAGCAGGCTTTGAAAGCCTGGGTTGAGGAGGCTGTGTGGTTCACTGCGGTGAGCTAAGTGCCCAGGGCCACCGGCAGACATGCAGGCCTGTGTCCTTTGTTCTGGGGTACCTCTTGCACCATGTGGTGAGGCTAGCAGCTGGGAGCAGCTCAGGACAGGACCAGGCGGCATCTTACCTCTCGCACCCTCCTGTGGGCTCCAGTGGGCTCCAGTGGGCTCCAGTGGGTCCCAGGGGACAGCCTTACTTCCTTGCAAAGCCCAGTAGCACTGGGAGCAGAAACTGGGACCAAAGAGTGAGCACCCTGTTTGACAAGCTGGACCAGCCACCTCTTCTTCAGATTCAGAGGGAGCCCTGGCCTGCTGACTCCTCCCTTCTTCTTTTCCCTTTTCCTCCCTCCCTCCCTCTTCCCTTCCCCTCTCTCCATCCCTGGTGGTGCCCTTTCCTGATGCCCAATTCATCCCTTTTCCTTTCTTACATGCCTGTCTTCTAGAGTTTCTACTCTCCTCACAATTAATTCCCTTCGTCTGAATCTCCTCTTTGGTCCCTTTGTCCCCGCTCTCTGCTCCTCCTCCCCTTCCCTGGCCCCTGTTCAGCTCCATCCAGACTGCAGGCAGAGCTGGACTAACACGCTCACTCGCTAGCTCAGCCACCCTCCTGAGAAGTCACTCTTCGGTGGCCACCTTCCTGACCCCCTGGTCCTTTCTCCACTTATTCAGCTATTGCTCTGAAGTCTGAGGAGGACAGAGCGGGGCTGCCGCAGAATCAGGCCAGAGGAGAAACCAAACCATGTATCCATACTGTCCCCCAGTACTGCTGCTCTGAGAGCTTTCGGAGTCCTCAACAGGGTTAGGATTTAGGGGCTTCTTCAAAACTGGGAGTGAAAACAGCCATAGGTCAAAAGAAATGCTATGGCCCCCCCACAAAAATAATAATCACAAATGAAAACTAAGTTAGCTCTGAAGTCCCAAAGTCGAAAAATTGCCTTGAATCTGTCACTAGAAAGCACCCAAGGCCTCACTCTCTGGGTTCTGGGTGCCCTGGGAATGGCAGGAGGCTCTGACACCCTTCCCTCTTCATCCACTCCCAAACAACGTCCTCTGAGGTGGTCTTCAAACTTCCTCTGAGAAACTGTCTCTGGGAACTGTAGGCCCTCAGCTGCTGGGACGAATGAGGGTGATATCAGGACCTGATGGGCAGCTTTACCAGGAGACTGTGGTTTCTGGATGCAGTCCTCAGGTCCCAGGGTCTGGGTGAGATCAGGGTCTTTCAGTGGAGGAGGACAGATGAGATTTCAGATTTTGAGTTGATTCTGGGATGATTAGTGCTTTGGAGGGCATTGGGTGAAAGTATTTTGCACACGGGAAGGACACGAATTTGGGGAGCCTAGAGTGGACTGTTAAGAGCTGACCTGCATTACCCCCAGAAACCTTGCTGCTGTCCTTATCTCTGGTACCACAGAACGTGAATTTATTTGGAACTAGAGTCCTTACAGATGCAATCACATTACAGTGAGGTCCTTAGAGTGGGCCCTAATCTCCTGTATCTGACCTCCTTATGTAAAGGGAAAATCTGGACAGAGAGATGCCCCTACTGTTAGTGGTGGGCAGTGCATGAACTTCTAGAACCCTGACAGTAGTGGAAAACAGACTCAGGCTGGGCACTAGGTAAATGGGAGCTCTAGTGGAATTTCAGATGAAGATGCTGTGGACCTCGGCTTCCCAGGACATAGTGACATTAGGATTTCAAATTCAAGTCAGAGATGAAAGAAACATCTGGACTCGGTCCTCAGGTACACGCAGTATTCTGAACTGAGGCTAGAACCAGAGACCATTCTAATGAAAGGCCTCCACATGTGGGCTCCCACAGGTGGGCTCCGACTCAGTTTCCTGTATATTCATTCATGAAATCACTCTGCGGGACAACATGTAGAAAAAAACCATTTAATAAAAGTGAAAATGAGGAGGGAGAGGAAAGGGAGGCCAGAAGGCATGTGAATGTGGAGAGAGGAAGAGCCAGGGGAGGGGGGGAAGGGGGGGAGGAAAAACTGAGAATCCCTCAGGCAGGGTCTGCCTTTGCATGATGGCAGGCATGAATAACTTCGACCTGGATGTTTGGGTTTTTTGTTTGTTTTTTGGTCATTGGTTATTACATGACCTCCATGGTAGGTGCTCCACAAAGCGAGTGAAAAGAGGACGCCTGGTACATAGGCATATGGCCATTCCAGAAAAAGAGCTTGGGGTTCTCGCGGAAGCGCGGCATTGGTCCTTGCACTATGGTTTCATAGAAAAGGGATTATGCACCAACTTACTTAAATGAGCATAGGTTGAAATCCTTTACTGAGAATAAATATTTAAAACAGTTATCTCTTAACTAAATCTATCATCAACCATAAATCTATTGCACGAAGGTTACAGGCAATTTAAATGCAATAGCACTCTCTTCAGGGATTTAAATAATCCGTGTCTGTCTTGGCACATGAGAATGCAAAGATAGGAAATGGTTTTTAAAAGATCATATAATGGCTTTTACTATACGGTATCAGCAATTTATCATAAAGGAACGGCCCCCAGCTAAAAACTCAGCTTTGAAAAATGCAGAAAAGCAGCAAACATTTACATACCCTCTTGGTGACCAGAGGCCTGCTTTGTGCCTCTCATCATCTCTTTCGTGGTTCTGAGGCCCATGGCGCTCAGTAATTTAGTGTCTTATTCTCTGGAATAGGCCATTGAAGAAATACCAGGCCCAGAGAAGAAGGTCCTGCTGGGTGTCTGAAGAAAGTACAACCTTTTAGATGAAGCTTTCTGGGGAATTTGTTAGTGGTTTGGTCTGCTTCTGATAGGAAGGGAAATTTTTTTTTTTAGATTTTATTTATTTATTTGACAGACATAGATCACCAGTAGGCAGAGAGCAGACACAGAGAGAAGTGGAAGCAGGCTCCCCGCTGAGCTGAGAGCCAGAAATGGGGCTCAATCCCAGGACCCTAGGATCATGACCTGAGCCGAACGGAGAGGCTTTAGGAAGGGAAATTTTTTAAGACTATTTTCTCTTTGAATCTATTTTGAGGTTTGGTTTGTGGTTCTTTCTGACTTCTCATGAAGATGGAATTACTTCTGAGGTTGGTTGTCACGAACCGCATATCAAATCGAGCTATCTTATTAGCCATAAATACGTAAATAAAAAAATAAAAGCTCAAGTGTTGGTATAAAGCTATTATGCTTTTCAAAACCCCGGACTATAATTCCTGTATCGTGGTCATTCTTTATCAGATCAAACAGGAGAGAGGTGGCAGAAATGCACTTTCAGGTTCATTTTTTTTACAAGGAAGATGGACTTCTGAAACTACTTTGTTATTCCCTTTCATTCAATTTCCCTGTACCTCCTTTTCTATGAATTGTAACGGTAACCCATCATTATTTTTATTGTTGGCACGTGCTTTGTGAACCATAAAGTGTACGCTATAAATGGGAGTGCTTTTCTTTTTTTGCAGTTTAAAAAAACAAATTTTTTTAAATTTACTTTTTATTGATTTTCAGCATAACCGTATTCATTCTTTTTGCACCACACCCAGTGCTCCATGCAAGCAGTGCCCTCTATAATACCCACCACCTGGTACCCCAACCTCCCAAACCCCCGCCCCTTCAAAACCCTCAGATTGTTTTTCAGAGTCCATAGTCTCTCATGGTTCAGCTTCCCTTCCAATTTCTCCCACCTTCCTTCTCCTCTCTAACTCCCCATGTCCACGAAAAACTAATTTAAAAACATTCATCCACCAGAGTACCCAAAGGGCCCCCACATAAACTATGTCATTACATTATGTCTTTCTGCTTTCACTTCTATTGCTGTCCAAACAATGTTTTAAAACATTCTTTAAAATGGGCCTTTTTAACAAGATTTTTACAAAAGATTTAATTTATTCCTTTGTCAGAGAGATAGCACAAGCAGAGGGAGAGGCAGGCAGAGTGGGAAGCAGGCTCCTGGTAAGCAAGAAGCCTGATGGGGGACTCGATCCCAGGATGCTGGGATTATGACCTGATCTGGAGGTAGACAATTAACCAACTGAGCCATCCATGTGTCCCTGAAATGGGCATTTTTGACATTTCCTGATAGCACCTACACACTCATGAATCTCAGATTCATGATATATGGGGCTAGTGGACTTGACAATCATGGAGTCAAGCATGCTGGATTTGACTCACGGGCCTGTCACTGTGAATTTGGGAGGCTTGCTAAACTTGCTACATAGAAACCCAAGCATGTAAGAATTTGCAGGATTGTGACAGTTCAGTGGTATAATGTATGCATATAAATATCTAAACCAGTGTCTCTCACAAAGTAGGTCCAAATAGACCAGCTCCCTTTCTGCCTTCATTCTGTCCTTGGAATTCCGTCCCTTGGGAGAAGTTCCTACTGCCTTTGTTACAAGAAATGAACGATATTTACTACACTGTTGTTGCATAGCATGGATCAAGACATTGAGTGATAGTATTAACATACTTCTTGAACTGCCCATTGCCCCCCAAGCACCAAATAAAATGTCATGCTCTGGGGAAACCAAAGTGAGAGGTCCCCAACTTTTAGGAGTTATGGACAGGAGAGAGATGCAAATACTGTGTCAGTGTAGAACCAGGGTAACTAATGTCTAAACCAGGAAGAGAATGTGTGTGGAAGAAAGGCACTGATGATGTATAAAGCCATTTGGCTGGATGGTGACTTCCCTCAGACTGACAATTTGCCATGAAAGCTTCCAGGCAAATTTGAGATCTTTATTAGTGACAATATGGCTATAGCCTTAAGGGGAAGAAAAAAACCAAAAACCAAAAACCAAAACACACATGCACAGAAACTGTTGGTCTTGTGTCTTTTCACAAATAATGACAGTTATCAGAAATTTTATCTTTAAATGGGGAAAACAGCAACTGAAAATGTATTTCATTTGATTCATCACAGAATATGGTGTTTTTGTTCATTTCACACCATTTTTGTTAAGTTTTATTTAAATTAATGCAATCTGAGATAAAGTGTTAATATTCCTGAGGGTATGGGCATTGTATACAAATGAACCCAGCTAAGTGGGCTCCTGGACAGGGTCTGATCTATTTATAAAAGTAGCTGGAGCTAAGTGGTTTGTTCCAGAAGAAGATAACGCCTTCCCTCCGTCGCATTTGCCTTCTACAGCCTAAGTGGGAGTTAATACGTTCACTTGTCTCCTTCAATTTTGTCCAGAGTGTGTTAAAGCAGTCATAGGGGACCTGGGTAGTTTTGCCATCTGCCTTCTCATTACAATGCCCCAGTTTTCTCCTGGAGAATCAACGTTCCCGCTTTCAGTCCATGCACTTAGGCAGCGGCAACCTCACACTGGCTCCTGACACTAGCAGTGGCATGTCACCCACTAATGGCCTTTGAGAACATCACTGAGTGAGCCGTGAGTTTAGTAGATGCACGAGACCTTTGCTGGGTCGGAGAGGAGGTGGGTCTCTGAATAACTAGCCCGAGATCCACTGGCGTGTGGTGGAACAAACGAGCAGTGATGTGTTGGCCAGAGTGCCCATCCTAGAGAGTCCTGAATGCCAGACAAAAGCATTTGAGACAATTTTTTCAGGCAACAGGAAGCCAGGAAGCTAGTTTTGAAAAGCAGCACATGAAAATGTGTGTTTTTGGAAGATTAGTCGGGCACTAACCACTTACATTATCCCTGACACTGACCCTAACCCGGTCTAACCCTAACCTTCAACCTACCTCTAACCCTAACACTAACCCCACTTAACAAAATCCTGACCCTCTCGGTGACCCTAATCATAACCCGAACTCTGAACTTTGCCTATATCAGACCCTAAACTTAAACCTGACCCTGGCCTTGACCTTAACACTGACCCTAACCCTGACTGTAAACCTATCTCTGACCCAATCCGTGAGCCTGAACAGAATCATAACCCTAAAGCTAACCCTGATTTTGAACCTACTCATAAAACAGAACCTACAAAAGCTGACCTTACCATAATCATGAACCTAACCAAGATCCTGACCCTACCCCTGACACTAAACCTGTCCCAAACCTAACCCTGACCCTGACATGAACCTTGCCCCATACCCTAAGCCATTCGCTAACCCTGACGCCAACGACGTCTAACCCTAACCCTGACCCTAAGTATTTCTTAACCCTAACCCTAACCCTAACCCTAACCCTGACCCTAAGTATTTCTTAACCCTAACCCTAACACTAACGTAGTCTAATCCCAGCTCTGTTCCCTCTAGCGGGGATAACAGCTGCAACCAGGCCTCCTAGGGGCAGGTGGGAGGCTGTATGGGTGTCATTGGAGGGGCACTGCATTGAGTGGATTGTGAGCCCTGAGCAGCTTGGGGACCGGCGGCTCAGGGAGCTCTGGTGCAGCAGGAAGTTTGGTAAGGAGCCCCCAGGCAGTGGTGACCTCACTTCCCAGATGACAGAGCCCAACGGAATTGGAACCCACGTATCCAGGCACCCCATTACAGAGAAACCCCCCTTGCCCAGCTCATTTCTAGGCACATCCTAAAGGAAGCAACATGTTCTTCTGCTGTACTGAAGCCAAGAGGATGCAGGGAGAAGAGAGCTGGCCCGTCAGACAGGTCCCCTCCCTGGCAGGTCATATCAGGTTTCCCCAACGCCTCAGGCCCTTTGGCTAATAAAATCAAAAGGTCACACCAGGGGGCTCAGAGTCAGAGAGGCCCACATCTTATGAACTACCAGTGTAGCCCTAGGTCTCCTCCGCATATCTCTTTCTGTGTGTGTGTGGTGTGTGTTTGTGTGTGTGTGTGTGTGCCTCTGGGTGTCTGTGTGTCTGTGTGTAAAGAGGACCTGGCCATGCCATCATGGGTGGAGATGCCCCAAGCAGGATCAGGCTGATGAGGGGTTAGATGTCTGGTGGGCAAGTCATGTTCACACCCCAGTTTAAGGCTGGTTGAGTGGGATCAGGTGTAGGGTATACACCCTTCTGCCCAGGGTTTATCCTGAGACCCTGAAGGGATGGGTCCATGAACCAGAAGAGGGGCTAACCCTAACAGTAACCACTAACCCTGATCCTGACACTGACTGTGAGCCTGCCCCAAACCCAAACCCTGACCCTGACCCTGACACTGGCTGTGATGCTGACCTGAACCCTAAACCTAAACCTAAGCCTGACACTGACCCTGATGTGGACCCTGAACCTAAACCTAACTCTGACATTACCGTAACCATGACTCATACCTAAACAAGACCCTGACCCTGACCCTAATCCTAACCCTGACGCTGACCTAACCCTACCCTAACCCTAACCCTGACCGTGACTGTGATCCTGACCCTAACCCTAAAAATAATGGTAACTCTAACCATGACCCTAATAAGGACCCTGAACCTAAACCTAATGCTGACCCTGACCCTAACAATAACCCCTACCCTAAACCAAACCCTAACCCTGACCTTACGCTGTCTAACCCTACCCTAACCATAACCCTAATTCTAACTCCAAACCTAACCCCAATCACAAAACCTACCGCCAAAACCTAATGTGACACTGAACCGAACATTGACCCTAAACCAAAGCCTGACCCTAAACCTGACCCTGGCCATGACTTTCACCTGACCCTGACCCTGACCCTAATCCTAACCATGACACTAACACTGACCACTACATAACCGTGTCCCTGACCCAAATGTGGACTTTAAACCAATACCTGAACATGACACTAAACCTGACACTGGCGCTAAACTTCACCCTGACCTTGACCCAGACCATGACCATAAACCTAACCCTGACCCTAACAGTGACTTCGACCCTGACCTGAACACTAAATCTGACCCTGACTGTGAGCCTGACCGTAACTCTAACCCTAAATGTAACCCTAACCCTACACTAACACGGGCCCTCCCCCGAATCCTATCGCTGAACCTAATCCTAACACTACCCCTAACCCTACCACGAACTGTGACCCTAACAAGTTCTAACCCTAACCGTCAACCTAACACTAACCCTAACACTAACCCTAAACTTTAACAATAACCCTGACCCTATACCTGACTATGATCATAACCCTAACCCTGAACTTTGCCTATACCAGACGCTGACCCTAAACCGGGCCCTGAACTTTGCCTATACCAGACCGTGACCCTAAACCTGACCCTGGCCCTGACCCTAAACCTAACCATGACCCTAACAATGACCACTATATAAGCCTGTCCCTTACCCGAATCTGGACTTTAAACCAATACCTGAACCTGACCGTAAACCTGACACTGGCCCTAGACTTCACCCTGAACCTGACCCAGATAAAGACCATAAACCTAACCCTGACCCTAACAGTGACCCGGACCCTGACCCTAACACTATCCCTGACACTGAATGGGAGCCTGACCCGAACTCTAACCCTAAACGTAACCCTGACCCTGACCCGAAACCCAGGACCCTGAGCCAAAGGCAGAGGCTTAACCCACTGAGCCACCCCGGTGCCCCTGGTTGCCTTGTTAAGCATTCCTTGTCTCACATGAAGTGATTACAAATTTGCAGATGGGCATTAAAATGATGTATTCCAAAATGTTAACAGAGGAATTAAAAAACTTATTAAGTAAAATATTATCATTTTTGTTGATTTGAAGCCTATTTGACAAGGGACATAGCATTCTGGTGCATATATGTAAACATGAATAAGTATTTTTTTAAAAAATCTTTATTTATTTACTTGACAGAGATCACAAGTAGGCAGAGACAGGCAGAAAGAGGGAGGGGGAAAAAGGTTCCCCGCTGAGCAGAGAACCTGATGTGGGGCTTGATCCCTGGACCCTGAGATTATGACCTGAGCTAAAGGCAGAAGCTTAACCCGCGGAGCCACCCAGGTGCCCCTAAACATGAATAATTCTTAAAGGTTCCTCTACTCACTTATATAGAAGCCCTTTTCCAAACAGAAGATTAAATCTCTCTTGGCTACACCTATCAGCTTATTCTGAATAATTTTCCATCCAGAAGCATGAACTAGAAAACCACAGTTTTTACACAGTGTTTGGTTTTCCACCAAGAGAATCACATAATTGGTGGTGATTCAGTGTGGTGTGTTGCTAAAAGCATTTCCAATGCTGTGGATAAAAGAGGGTAGTGCAGAGAGGTAAGGAAACAGGAGAAAAGGTATGGCTCTATAATGAGCACTTTATTCTAGAATTTTCCTCCAGCCTTGGGAGCTCACCACTCACAAGTGTGTTCTGGTGCCTTGATCTCATGGGCCACAGTGCTCAGCATCTTCCAGCTGCTTTTTTAGTGAATACATATGTAACAATTGATTTCTTGCCCCGGACATTGAGAGAAAAATCTGTTCAGAGGGATGGACACTCAAACCAACACCAGAAAACACTCTCTGTAGTCTTTTGTTAAATGAAAAAATATGGCCAAAAAACCACTTTTGACAGTCTACTACATACAGCAAAATGTAAATCTTAATTGAAATATGTTCTCTCAGCTGTGCTTAAGCAACTGAGTCCTGAGCTTTTCAGGTTTTCAGTTTGAAAGAGTACACCTCTGGTGCTCTGAAAGGGAAGAGAAAGGACACCCTGTTCTCCATATAAATTAAAGAAGAGAAATCTGTGCATTTAAGTGGGCCATATAAAAGTTATCAAGCAATTACCTCCTAACTCCTTCCTATCCAAATTCCCTGATATGCTCTCCCTACTCCTTTATTCCACGTTACTGCCTTTTCCAGGATTCTGCCTCACATCACAACATGTCTTCTGTTATTTCCTTCTTGCAAGCTAGTTTTGTTTTCTCCATCTAAAATAGTCAACAATCATTGTGTATTTCAATTCCCACTTTCCTCAAACGCATTGATTCTTCTTATCTATTACTCTTTCCTCATACTCAGTGTCTTTGTCTTTATGGGGTTTGTACTTTGCTTTTCCCCATCCTTTACTGCCATTATATAATCAAATCTAATAACTTCTTAGAGAAAGTTAAAAATTCCTGCATAGCCACACGTGAACACAAAGTCACTGATTTTTAGCAAACCTATAAGATAGTCAGACATCCATTCAATTTCTTTTTTTTAAGATTTTATTTATTTATTTGACAGAGAGAGATGACAAGCAGGCAGAGAGGAAGGCAGAGAGAGAGAGGAGGAAGCAGGCTCCCTGCTGAGCAGAGAGCCTGATTTGGGGCTCGGTCCCAGGACCCTGGGATCATGACCTGAGCCGAAGACAGTGGCTTAACCCTCTGAGCCACCCAGGCGTCCCTCCATTCAATTTCTTAACTGAGTCTCAAATGCATCCTGAGTTCTAACCTAAACCTACGTTCTACTTGTTACACGTTGTTATATGACCAAATTCTTTCAGTTCAGTATTTTGTAACATTTAAATATTAATCAATTGATGCTCTGTCTGTGTATTTCTATGAAAATAATTTGAATACTGTAGATTTATTGTTATATTTATAGATTAATAATCAAAGTTTCATCAGTTGAAGTTTTTAGAAATTTCATATGTAATGATTAACCTAAAATGATACTGCCCCAAATCCCGCTGATATCAAGGCCCAACACCTGATTATAGCCAAACCTGTGGTGGATAGTTCCATGGGAAATTGCAGTTACTTAACACTGATAGCATCTCATGCTCTATCTCTCATTTTAGAATGTGTCCAACACAACCCAAAATTGTAGGAGAGTTAATGTCCTCTGAGGACAGCTCTCAGTGAAGTGGAAATAAGAACCACAGATAAAATTGTCAGTTTTCAGGTCTTCATGAGGACAGCTTAAAGAAGTTTCTCAGGACCTTTCAGTAAAAGCAAGCCTTCATTTTCTATCCACAGCAATTATATCAACAATGTACGTCTTTGACAAAGTTGCTTCTTCACTGTATCACTTTCCCATTCTTTTCTACCTTGGATAATCTCCCAGATAACCTAATAGTACTCAAATCCTTTGTCCTACTCTTTGCTCTCAGGATAAATGGAGCCAAAAGACTTAGATTAATATCAAGTTCTGAATGGGATCTTAGAGCTATTTCTGTCCAGATTTTCATAAACATAGGGACCTTTGAATTATCAGGCTATAAATAAGTTCTAAATGGAGGGGGCAAAAGCAAAAAGTAGAAATTTTTAAGTTTGATTTTTAATCATGATTAATTGACTTTATTGATTATTAAAAATACTAACATTATAAAAGTGTGGATCTTTGTAAAACAATGTCATAATGTAAGAAATAAGTTGCATAGTCCTTTGGAGAATATTAAACCAAGTGGTCAGGTGCCATCTAATTTCTTGTTTACTCCAGAACTTTGGTGTGCATTGTCTTGACGAATAGGATTTTGAAGTCCAGACAGACTAACAGAAAACTGATCCAAATGTGTGTGTTTATATTTCTGCTTTTGTTGTAAAAATCAAAGTGTGATTGCTGGTTTAAAATGCTAAAACTAATAATGTTCATGGCCTCTATTATAAATTTTCTACTTGTAGGGGAAAAATCCAATAAACATAGAATTAATTGATTTGCAAATCCTCAAAGAGCTACAGGATCAGGTAGTGGTATGTTCTGATTCAACAGCATCATAATGCAGGATTTTATACGTGTGGCTAATGGATATTTTCATGAATGTTTGCTAGCTAGTCAGCCAATACAGAGAAATATTAGGTAGGGTAATTACTCACAGTTGTGTTTAATAAAATGAGAGAGAATTATCAAATGACACTAATAATAATAATCCTACAGCAGGCTAAATAATTCAATGATAATTACAAGTATTGATCTAGCTTTCTTCCCTGATTATGACTCTTCTCTCCTTTATCATAATGGGAGTAGCAGATTGTCTGCAATGAATTGTGAAAACCCAGCAGTGACTTTGGCAGTGAAGGCCTCCCATCCATTTTGATAGGTTAAAATGATTCTGGTTGGTCTTGAGCAAATTTGTCAATTTTTTTTTTCTGTGTGTGTCATAAAGAAAGAAGCAATAGTAAATTCTTGCTGTTATTCCATGGAGCCAATAAAATCATACTGCCAACAAGAGGCTGTTGACACCGTAAGTGTAGTTAACTGTCTTGAAATACTACGCCTCGAAATAAAATTCCAATATTTCACATAACCTCTTTTTTTAAAGAAAAAAGAAAACAAAACAAACAACTATACTGCTTACCTTTAGGGCCCTGCTGTTGTGTAACTATTCTTGAACATGTCTACTGTAAGTGTATATATATATTTTTTTCTGTGCAATAAATTCATTTAGAGATAAATTTGGATTGCAAATTATTTTGGGGGAGGCATGGTATTTGTGGCTAGTCTTACAAGTGAAAAGGACTAAAAGAAAGAAGAAAAACATTTTTATTACAGCATATTTACATCTGTCCAAAGTACTTATTTACTCTAATACTGACTAATGTATAATACTGTACACAAAGAAAGAAGTTAAATGAGTTATAATTCAGTCGAAGTGTAGCTGGCCATATTAAAACTTACCACTGAATCTTTCTGGTATGAAATGTGATATCTGGCAATCTGGTCCAGTTCATTACATCAGGACATTTGTATGTTCTTATTACCATTTTGATAGCATAGCACATTTTATAACCCAGACATTTTACAATGGAACTATGATGCATGTATTTTCAAAAGTATAGACTTACATGAAGCTATGAGTTCAAAAAAGATGAATGTCCGTAGTACCATATAGACTCAACAAATAAAAGTGTCCAAGGATCTGAGTGAGATTTATGAATATTGTGTAAGATTAGGCCTACATGTGGTTTTGATATAAATAATCTGTTCTTAAATTAGAATTACAGTCGTTGAGTACAGTGTTGAAAATGGCAGATAGATTTTAGCTATTTTTGCTCACTAGGGAAAATGGAAAAATGTTTAGTTTGGTCAGATTTTCACTTACCTTCTGAAAAATCTTACGTTTGAGAGAGAGAACCCTTCTGAAATAAGAATCCTTAAAGACATAACCCCTTTGGCACAAGTTTTCAAGAAACTTGTTTGATGTTGTAGACAATTATATGGCACACGTACTGTTCTAGATGTTTCATGCCAATAATATGTAAGCCATACCAAGGCTACATATACATATAGAGATGTTCCTCAGCTTACAAGGGGGCTATGTACAGAGACACCCATAAAAAATTGAAAATGCATTTAATACCCCTAAACTATCAAATATCATAGCTTACCTTAAGCTTATTTAAACATACTCAGAACACTTACATTTGCCTGCATTTGGGCAAAATCATCTTAAGCAAAGCCTATTTTATAACAAAGTATCAAATATCACATGCAATTTATTAAATATTACACTAAAAAAAAGAAGAATGTTTATATATAGAATAGTTGTAAGAATATCAGGTGTTCACCCCGGTAATCTTCTATCTGACTGGGAGCTGTGGCTCACTGCCCCTGCCCAGCATCACAAGACAGCACCATACCACATGACACTGGCCCTTTTTATAAAGACCCAAATTCAAAGTTCAAAGTTCAGATTCACTGAATCACTTTTCACTTTCACATCATTGCCAAATATATCATAAGTTGAATCATTGTAAATCAGGAGCCATCTGATTTGAAAGTTAAATCACAGTCACCCATATACACACAAAAAAAAAGGCCTTCATGTAGGGCCATCTATGTATCTCTAAACAACATAGCATGATATATCAACGGCAAAAAATGGATGCGAAGGGGACAATTGCTTTGCATCAGTACTCTGAGCAGTAACATACATGGCCTTACTCACCTAGCAGAACTCCAGAGCTAGCTGATGGCAAGGAATTTTACAAATGTTTGCTGAACAGCTTAAGCACTATTATTTTTAACTTAGTGTGCACATCTGTTTTCTCAAGATATGTTAATTTATTTTATTAACTTATTACAAAACCAAATAATTTCCTCTTTTAAGTGGCAGGTAAATAGAATTCTCTTTAATTTAAATCAAATGGCTTTTTAAGGAAAATATACTAAAAATTCTGAAACTTGTATTGCTTATGAATCTTTTATTGGAATCCTTATCAAGTTGTATTTTTCAAGTTTTTCCTAAATAATCTTCAATGAATTGAAAATAGTTTTTGGATTTTATTCAAGGCTATTAACACACAATTTCACTTTGTAAAATATAGTGCTAAACGTTCAACCAAAACGTTGTGTCTTTTTTTTTTCCACTACCACATTCTCCATCTACGGACTGGATTCTCTCCCCAACTAGCACATATATACCATTGTCTATCTTTAGGATAAGTAAGGGTCATCTTTTGTCTTTATTCTATTCCTCGTATGCTTCTGAACTTGTTGAATTTTAATACAGTCACACCATAAACATCACATATTTGATTCCCCTTTAAATAGTAAACAGTGCACAACCAGAGCATACCTTCAAAGCTATCATTATACTTACTCTGATATATTATTTTTGTATTTTTGTAAATTAAAATAATTAAATTATAGAACAAGAGTTTCAGGTGGTAGGTGTTGTAAGTTTTACCCAAACTGACTTTTGTCAAACTCGTTTTGGTCATCATATATGTTAAGTAGTTTTCTAGGGTTATTTTTAGAATATCCTTGTATAATGAATATTTACACTGATATCTAGTATAAAAACCTTGCAATTAATTTTAGAAACATTAAGATATTGAAAATCAATCTACTTCTTTAATTCATTAAAGACATTTTTGGCTTGTTTCCAGTACTTTCTTACTGGTTAAAAAATGAATTTGAAGTAGTCTGAATTTAATTATTATATGGCACTTTCCCTTTGATGAATACAAAGACAATATTCTATATTAGCTATCTGAGAAGAATTTATTTTTTTAATTTTATTTTTTTGTAAGAGAGAGAGTGATAGAGACCACAAGCAGGGGGAGCAGCAGGGTGAGGGAGAAGCAAACTCCTGGCTAAGCAGGGAATCTGTTGCAGAACTGAGTCCCAGGACCCTAAGATCATGACCTGAGCTAAAGGCTCAGGCCTTTAACTGACTGAGCCACCCAGGTGTTCCAATCTGAGAAGAGTTCTGTATGTTATCCTATTAATATGCAGTTTAAAGTCTAGGTAATTAACTTAATTTTTTAGTGGCTATGTTCCAGGCAGAGAGTAAGAAAGAAATATTAAATCAACCATATTCTATGCATTCTAAATGAAAATAATTAATCAATCATAATAAATCCTTCTATTGATGGAATATCAACTTATAAGCTTTCCTCCATATGAACAATGCCAAATACCAGAATAAAGGGTCATCTAATACAAATAAAGTACAGAATTAAAGACTTCTGGTAAGCCATTTAATTTTGAAAAATGGAGCTATCTTGTTGCTGAGTTGTGGTTTTCAGTTACATAATATCTGATAAGTGTAGAAGTAAGGTGAGTGTTACGCGAGATGAGAAATGGTATATAATTAAGATATTTTTAAAAGTACAGATAAATACAAATTTGTAAACATAGCATTATGGAGGAATAAAAATAACTGATAGCTACACCCTCTAACTTCAATAAATCTTGGAAAGTTAATAGAGAAGTAAAACAAGGACAGTGCAAAAAGTATGGTACATTTTTATGAAGTTCAAACAAATTCTGTGAAACTGTAGATGCACTTAAAGATACCATTATGTATCAAATATTGTAAAAATTAATCAAGGAAATAGCAAACATAAAATAACCAAAGCATACAAACTTGGGTAGATACAATAGGTGTGATCATTTTCTACTTCATAAAGAGATGAGTTAATAAATAAATAAAAATAAGTAGACTTTTTATAAGTTAATAAAACTGTGCCTGTTATTATCTTAGCTATATAAAATATTTGGTTTTCTAACAAAAACGCTTATCTTAAAAATATTTAAAAATAAATTTCAGGCTAATCATAAGGTTCTATTTACTTTCCCACTGAAGGAAAAGCTGGTTGTTATAGTTGTAGTTGTTTGTTTGTTTTAGTCTCCTCCTAGTTTTTATTATTATAATATGGAATGAGGAATGTTAGATTGAAAAGTGAATTATTTTATAGACAAAAATCATTACTTGATTCACCTCCTGGTACAGCAGATGGAACTCCTGAAAACATGCCCTTTTGCCTTATGGAAGAGTAACAGTTATGCTTACTTCTGAAACATACTTGGTGGTGGCCCTAAATAGTGACACCATAGTAAACATTTTGAATATTTGCAAGTAATTTTTATAGTCATAGGGCTCCAAAAGGCACTGCTGGTCTCTTAGCAGGTATTTCAATAAAGCTAAAAGTTGCCTGACTGTTTAAAAATATTAACAAGGCACAAAACATGGCAGAAGTATTGTCCTCAGATATTATTTTTTTCCATATGCTCCTGATTCCAGACATGAAAGTTATTGTTTTAAAAT
Source organism: Mustela nivalis (assembly GCF_964662115.1). NCBI lineage: Eukaryota > Metazoa > Chordata > Mammalia > Carnivora > Mustelidae > Mustela > Mustela nivalis. The sequence goes on along the minus strand of NW_028135549.1, from coordinate 77,456 downwards.
TTTATAAAAGATTTTATTTATTTCTTTGACAGAGATCACATGTAGGCAGGGTCAGGCAGAGAGAGAGGAGAAAGCAGGCTCCCTGTTGAGGTGAGCCCGATGTGGGACTTGAACCAAGGATTCTGGGATCATGACCTGAGCCGAAGGCAGAGGCTTTAACCCACTGAGCCACCCAGGCGCCCAACAAGTATTTTTGATATATATATATATACAATGTATTTTCCATTTATAAGAAAAATGGTTCTGCTATTTTTAACCTTTTAAAAAAATTACATAATTTTTTTAAAATAAAATTTTATTTTATAATGTTTTACTCCTCTTTACTTTTTTTTAAAATATTTTATTTATTTATTTGACAGACAGAGATCACAAGTAGGCAGAAAGGCAGGCAGAGAGAGAGGGAGAGAGAGAGAGAGGGAAGCAGGCTTCCTGCGGAGCAGGGAGCCCGATTCAGGGCTTGATCCCAGGAGCCTGAGATCATGACCCGAGCCAAAGGCAGCAGCCCAAACCACTGAGCCACCCAGGCACCCCAATGTTATACTTTTCAATATACTACTTAGAATATAAAACCTATTCTATTTGGTAAGAAGTTTACCGATTAAAAAATGGTAATTTTCTCATTGTGTCTTCCCCTCTCATTGCTTTATTTTGATTAAGAAATTTCACAATAAACATAACTGATGCTTTCCTTTTGATGGTCCCTCTGTTGGTCATATTGTATATGAGCCATGACAATTAGTTTTACAACATTTATTCATGTTTGTTGATATGTTTTATCATAACTAATTTTCCCTCCCTTATCTAGATTCCACAGCTTTCAGACAGGTGGACACTTCAATAAACCATACCCAAGGGATATATCAAGTACTTCTTAGACATTCTCTCAGATCCTTGAAATCTCATTTTGCTTAATATTAACAAACTTATTTTAAAGTTTATATGGAGAGGCAAAAACTCACAATAGTCAACATAGTGTTGAAGGAGAACAAAGACTGAGGACTGACTTCAAAGTTTACCATAACAACGGAGCACCTGTGTGGCTCAGTGGGTTAAGCCTATACCTTTGGCTCAGGTCATGATCCCAGGGGCCTGGGATCGAGTCTCGTATTGGGCTCTCTGCTCAGCAGGAATCCTGCTTCTCCTCATCTCTCTCTCTGTCTGTCTCTCTGCCAATTTTTGATCTCTCTCTGTCAAATAAATAAATAAAATCTTTTTTAAAAAGTTTACCATAATGATAATTGTATGCAAGGTATTGTAATACCACAGAAAGACTAGATTAAAGGAACTGAATATATATTATCAATTATTTTTTATATTTAATATAAAAGCAAAAGCAATAAAAGAGAGCAAAATACAATCTTTTAAACAAATGGTTCTGGAGTAATGGTGAAGCTAAATGTAAATATATAAAATAAAAATAAAATAAAATAATAGAATAAAATAAATCCAGGCAGATATCATACACTATTCACAAAAATTAACTCAGATTTGATTATAAACCTAAACATGAAACATGTAGAAAGTAATATAGAAGAAAATTTAAATGACCTTGGTTTTGGAAATAACTTTAGCTACAAAAGCACAAGCACTGAATTTAAAAATGTCTACTCTGTGAAACAATGCCAAGAGAATGAAAAGGCAAAGCACAGACTGTAGAAAAAATTTGCAAAATACACATCTGGCAAAGGACTGTTAATCAAAAAGACACAAAGACCCCTTAAAACTCAACAATGGGGGAAGAACCTAATTAAAAATGAGCCAAAGACCTTAGCAGGTACCTCACAAAAAAAAATATTACAGATGGCAAATGATCATATAAAAAGATGCTTCACATCATATGTCATCAGGAAAATGCAAATTAAAACAAAAAAGAGACACCAGTACATTCCCAGAATCCAGAGCACTGACAACAGAACACGAAATGTTGGTGAGGATGTGCAGCAACAGGAATGTTCTTCCATGTCTATTGAGAATAAAGAATGGAAAACAACTTGGCAGTTTCTTACAAAACTAAACATATTCTTGCCAAATGATTCAGCAGTAGCAGTTCTTGGTATTCATCCAAAGAAGATGAAATCTATACCCACAAAGATGTCTATAGTAGTTTTATTCATTACTGGCAAAAGCTTGGCAGCAACCAAGATACCCTTTCATAGGTTAAAGGTCAAATAAAGTGTAGTACAGGCAAACAATGGAATATTATTTAATGATAGAGAAATGAATTACCATGCCATGAAAAGATATGGATATAAATATTTAATAAATATTTGATTTTAGGCTTCTACCAGTCTATCAATAGTATTAGTATATTTTAACATTGAATGCTCAGCATTCAATAATTTACCTAAGAAAATATTTGGGGTTCAATATTTTAAATACTTCAACCTCTATGATTATATTCCTAATAATTTTGAATTGGGGTAAATAAACCTTAATTTTTTGTAACTTGTTTCTTATTGCAAAAGAGCTCAATGAAATTTTAGAAAATAAAAATTTACAAAAAAAAAGTTTAGTTTACTATTGCCAAATAATTTTAAACTTTACCTTATATTCAAATACATATATTTTTCTAAATGGATTTATAGGCTACTAAAACCAAAAACTTTTAGTTATACTAGATTTCATATCCTGCCATCAATGCCAGAAAGCCATCTGGCGATGACTTGTCTTAAATAGAGTTAAGATGAGTGTTATTACAATGAAAGATGGAAACAAAGATAGTATAACAATTGAGTGTTACATAACTTTTCTGTTTTGATCAAGTTACTAATCTACAAAAGGCTTTTATCGGTGACAGACTTGGGAATTTAACAAAACTTTTAAACTAGCATGTGCGACTCATTCCTAGAAAACAACACAATCAATAACACTTTCTTTAGATGAAATCATGACTATTTCTCCATTTGAATAAAAAGGTAGCAACCCCAATAAGTTTATTGAACATGAAAAGTTGAAATGCTATAATGCTCCTAAGGAATTAAATGATCCAGTCAGGAATTACAAAAAAAGGATATAAATTACCAAAGTGTTTGTATAATGGAATGTACAACTGCCCATTATCGTTCAATACTGTAGGCTTGTACAAGAACTCTATAAAAGAACTCCACTTCTAAACCGTGGAAAATATGTTCCCTTTCCCCCTATATACAACTATTAAGCCATTCATTTAGCTTTTAAAATATCCACTTAATCCGCTTTTTACTCATTTGAACAGGCAGCAGGGCTCTATTCTTATTGCTTACATCTGAAGGATAGACACTAGCGTAAGAGGTAAAGCCCATACAGGAGCCCAATAATAACAACAAAATACAGTTTAGTGAGTCCTTACAATCTGCCAGCTACCTTTCTGAGAATACTTCAATTAATAAAACATATAAAATACCTGACCACAAAGAGCTTGCATTCTTTTGAAATATAATAGTGAAATACACCAATAATAGAGGGGCACCTCGGTGGCTCAGTACATTGACTGACTGCCTTTGGCTTGGTTCATGATCTCAGGGTCCTGGGATGTAACTCCCCAGCAGGCTTTCTAGGCAGTGGGGTGTTTTCTTCTTCCTCTGCGCCCCCTCCAAATTCTCTCTCTCTCTGTCTCCAATAAGGAAATAAACCAGTAATAGAATAATCATTGATGGTTGATGGTGATAAGGGTTACAAAGAAATACAAGAAAGGTAAAAGCCATTGGAGAATGCTGGGATGAAAGGTAATTTTATTTTGTGTTGGGTGGTTATATCTCATTTATGAGATGTTATTTGCACAAAGACCCAGGAAGTGAAGGAGGGTGTTATACAAATATTAAAGGAAAAGATTGCTCTAGGCAGAGCAAGTAAGTATATAGACTTTGTGTGAACAGCTGGTCTGTTACTTTTGAGGAAAAACAAGGAGGCCAATGAGGAGTTCATAGTGGTGGAGAGAGGAAGAACGTATTGATGTATGACCCTCTAGTACATTGAAACGCCTTCAGTTTTTATTTAATATGAAAGGGGAATATACCAAAAGACTTTCAACAGCAGAATAAAATCATCTGACTTGATTTTTAGGTTAAGTTGCTGTACCAAAATAAATTGGCAGGGAGAAAGGAGTGCAGTATGTGTGGAAGTGGGGTTATCCATCAAGTCAATAATTCAGGAACATATGATGGTGTTTTTAGCATACTGGGTGGTAATAGAAGTGGTGAGGTATGGTTTTTATTTTGTATCTATTTTGATGGTGAATATTCTGGTGAACAGGATGGGGTATGTGCAGGACAGACAATATCAACATTTATTTTACCTGCACAAACAGAAGGGTGGAGTCTTCATTCCCTGATATGGAGAGAATTCTGAGTTCAAATGTTCTTTCTGATTAAATGGCATAGTGATGATGAGGATTTAGTCAGACAGTGAAAGAGAGCAGTAAGCATAGTGTTAAGCGGTAAGACATTATAATACATTTGAACATCAAAAAAAGTTGTGTTGGATCACCCGTTTATGTGAGTAAATAAATAAATAAAGCTTCCTGGGGTTCTGATAGAGGTAAAGAAGACTACTATATGATCCAAAGGGGCACGTGCACCAAATGTTGATAGCAGCAATATCCACAATAGCCAAACTATGGAAAGAACCTAGATGCCCATCAACAAATGAATGGTATATATTTCAAATTCAAGAAAGAGATGAAAGAAACATCTGGACTCTGTCCTCAGGTACAGGCAGTATTCTGAACTGAGGCTAGAACCAGAGACCATTCTAATGAAAGGCCTCCACAGGTGGGCTCCGACTCAGTTTCCTGTATGTATATTCATTCATGAAATCGCTCTGCGGATCAACATGCAGAACAAAACCATTTAATAAAAGTGACAATGAGGAGAGGAAAGGGAGGCCAGAAGGCTAGTGAATGTGGAGAGAGGAGGAGCCAGGGGAGGAGGGGGGAGGGGGGGCGGAAAAACTGAGAATCCCTCCCTGTGCTCCTTGCTGCCAAGGAGGTCTGAGGGACTAGTTTCTACCTGGGATCCCAAGTCCAGTACAAAAGTGGCGGGGCCACAGCTCGGGATGAGGGAAGGGGGTCCTCGGCACACGCGCGTGAAGGTGCCAAACGAAGGGGGCTATTGCGCTCGCTGCGGGGGGCACCTCGCCTGGCTCCATCCCCGGCCCGACCCCGTGGGGACCCGGGTGTGGCGCGTCGTCCGGGGTGGTCCCGCTGCCCCGGGGGTCGCGGGAGGCTGGGTCCCGACACCCCCGCGAGCTCGCGGCCCGCGCTTTCTGCTCCAGGTGAGGGCGCAGCGCGGTGTCACTTTACCTGCTCGCAGAGGGTCGTCCTGAGAAGCCATGGGGCAGGGCGGGGCAGCGGGCCATGGGAGCGGGACAGTGGGGCCTCAGGAGCTAGGCTGGAGCGCGGGAGTGCGGGTGTCCTGCAGTGCGGACTGGGCTGCAGCAGAGCACAGCGGAGCTGCGCGCCCCTCCTCCGGCAGCTCCTCCACCTCCTCTCAGACTCTCCGCTGCGTCCTCCTCCTCGAGCTCACTCCCGGATTCTGCAATTAGCAAAGCCCCTTCTCCGGACCGCCCACGCCCTCGCCCACCTCCCCCTCCGTCCTGAGGCGCGGGCCCGGGGCACGGGCACCGGGAAAGCCCGGGGGGCTTGCGAGGGTGGCCAGCGCCAGCGCTGAGCGGCCTCCTAGCCTGGCTCCCCGAGCGGGTGTCCACCTGCTGCCTGGCTGCAAAAAGATCATCAGCCCTAAACCCCGGCTGCACTCTCGGGTCACTTCGCTGGCTTCCTGATTGTGCCCAAAGCCGGGAACCATCTTCCCCAGCACAGGCCTGGGCTGAGATGCTTGCCCGGGATCTGTTTAAGCAGTCTCCTCCTCTCCAGGCAGGGTCCGCCATTGCATGATGGCACCCACGAATCACTCAGACCTGGATGTTTTGGTTTTTTGTTTCTTTTTTGGTTATTGGTTATTACATGACCTCCATGGTAGGGGATCCACAAAGGGAGTGAAAAGAGGACGCCTGATGCATACGCATATGGCCATTCTAGAAAAAGAGCTTGGGGTTCTCTGGGAAGCGCGGCATTGGTCCTTGCACTATGGTTTTGCTGCATCAAATAGTTCCTTCTTCTTCAAATATAAATATATAAATATATTGATCAAGTCACTCGCATGTCTTAGGAGAATGTCATACCTTTAGTAGCAAACTTGAAATCTTGGACATTGGTTTTGATTTTTGTTTTGGTTTGATTTGGTTCGGTTTTTGTAATTTTAAAAATCCCTCCAGCCCATGGCTCTGTCTGACCTGAGTGCTTTCTGCTGTTTCTGCAACAAAACTGTCAGGGCAGCGAAAACTCTCATTGTTTACAGTGGCGCCCCCTTCTGAACACTTTGTTAATAAAAAGCTTTTTTTTTTTTTTTTGTTTTGGCTATTGTAAATGTGAAACAACAATGAGGTATTTCAAAGAGGTGAACCACACCCTTTCTCTAAGGGTGGGGTAAGGGTTACTCAAAAAGGAACTTGACAAGGCTTTTAAAGATACCGACAATCATTATAACATAACGTGACTGATTGTTACCGTGCTCTTAACTGGGCAAAGACTTGTTGGCTTCCAAGAAAGACGAACATAGTTGAGATGGTTCTAGCGGCCTTCTAGCACAGGGTCTCATGAGGCAGGGATTCTAGCCACTGGCTGTGCAAGGCATGAGGACTGCTAGTGATTCTATTTTTTCCTCTGCAGAATGGGTCTTTCTACATTCCAGGTCCTTTCTACCCCAATAAATAATGCGGCGATTCTCTCAGTGAGTTGTACTTTTGGTTTAAACAGCCAACTGTCTCTTAAAAAGGACTTTTGTTTAAAGTCCTTTAAAAAAAAAGTCCTTTCAAAAAAATTTTTTTTACTTTTTATTTTTAAATCGCATATGTTTACTCTGATCCTGGAACTTTGTCATTTTGACCTTCTCTGCTGATTAAAATATTCTTCATCATCAGCACCTACTGCTCTCCTCTCCTGGTGGTCTCTCCGGAAGGGGTCTTCTCTAGCTCTTCTAGCAGAGGATGGACACTTCCCCTCTACCCCTGTTACCGGACCAACCTTACCTATCCTGCAGGGTCAGGTCGGCCTGGCCTTTTATCTGTTGTTCTCTTCTGAGTGGTTAGATTTCATAGACACCGTGGTTTGCTTTTGTCAGGATTTATCCTGGACTATCAAAACCCTTATCTTGTGCCAGTGAAGCCTAAGAAACAGTCCTGATGAGAGAACCAGGAACTCGAACAGATCATATTTATCCTGAATGTTCCGTCCAAAATGAAGAATACATTTCTGAGGAGCCTCAAGATCTCTCAGAAGGGAAGTTTCACCAACTCTGTCAATTCTGATTCTGTGTCAATTTTCCTACCTTCCCAGCTAGTAATTCTCTTTCTCAGAAAGCCCACTCTCAACCGTTTCCTCTCTCAAAGGCAGTTGCTCTTAGAGTCTGCACATGGCACTTGGGGCCTGCTGGTCGTTGACTACTGCTCTCTGTACCTTGGGTCTACCAGCTGCGGGGCATCAAGATGAGAACGTCTCTTGTTCTAAGACTTAATATAGTTTGGGGCACATGGTAAGCAATAATCACTTTTTTAGTTGATCCAAGTGTTCGACCTTTCTTAATTATTCTAGTACCACAGTTTACTTGTTCTAAGATTTGTCCTCCCCCCTCATTCTAATATCTCTTGCACTTGATGACATATCCTAGTTTAACTTAAGACAGCATTTCTCTTTCTTAGTCGAACATAAACTATAGTGCATCTTACCCTTGATGAAAGCTAGGTTGCAATTAAATACCCTATTATGGTTACGATTCTGATATTTGAAATCCTCCGGTAGCTCCCTGTGCCCCCACAGTGTAGTAGCTCACCTCCTCGGCATAGTATACAAACCATCTCACCCCCAGAGTTAACCCCGGGGCCTAGTCTCCATCCCCAGGTGATGCTGCCATATCAGCTGTCCATTGTCATGAACTTGCTGTAGTTTCCCGAATGCACTGTGCTGCCTCCTGGCACTTTGAAACTTGACACACTCATCCTCATTCTTTGCTTTGCCCTTGTCTATCACCTCCCCTCAAAATCTGTTCCTAAGTGCCTTTTCCCAGCTCCAACCTACCCTTGGCAGTCTTTTATCTCCCTGTGGTAAAACCTGTCACACTGCACCATGGACATGTCCGTTGTCCCCCTGAGAAGAGAAAAGGGACAGTGAGGGCCCGCCAGCATTTGCAGCTCTAGTGCAGAGCCCAATGCCTGGCTTGCAGGAAATGCCAGATCATGAAGACAAACGGAGATCATCCTCTGGCTAAAACCAGCTCTTCTTTGCCTACCGCAGGGTTGGATCAATAAAGAGCAGCCCGTTATTATTGCTGTTTTTCTAGGGATTTTTTACCCATATATTTCCCAGGTCTTGACTCTTTTTATAGCACTTTAATTCAGGCTTCAACCACTTCTTAGTCTGATCAGGTGAAATCATTTTCCTTCCCATAGCCTCGGTGTATTTCACACCTAGTGAATCTTTTTTGATAGATCTTATTTATCCATTTGACAGATCACAAGTAGGTAGAGAGGCAGGCAGATATGGGGGGGGGAAGCAAGCTCCCCGCTGAGCAGAGAGCCCGATGTGGGGCTCCATCCCAGGACCCGGAAATCATGACCTGAGCCGAAGGCAGAGGCCTAAACCACTGAGCCACCCAGGAGCCCCCATCCTGGTAATTTTTAATCAACGTGGATTTGCTGCATCAAATAGTTCCTTCTTCTTCAAATATAAATATATAAATATATTGATCAAGTCACTCGCATGTCTTAGGAGAATGTCATACCTTTAGTAACAAACTTGAAATCTTGGACATTGGTTTTGATTTTTGTTTTGGTTTGATTTGGTTTTGTTTTTGTAATTTTAAAAATCCCTCCAGCCCTTGGCTGTGTCTGACCTGAGGGCTTTCTGCGGTTTCTGCAACAAAACTGTCAGGGCAGCGAAAACTCTCATTGTTTACAGTGGCGCCCCCTTCTGAACACTTTGTTAATAAAAAGCTTTTTTTTTTTTTTTTTTTTTTTTTGGCTATTGTAAATGTGAAACAACAATGAGGTATTTCAAAGAGGTGAACCACAGGTAAATTTCTCTAAGTGTGGGTGAGGGTTACTCAAAAAGGAACTTGACAAGGCTTTTAAAGATACCGACAATCATTATAACATAACGTGACTGATTGTTACCGTGCTCTTAACCTGGCAAACACTTGTTGGCTTCCAAGAAAGACGAACATAGTTGAGATGGTTCTAGCGGCCTTCTAGCACAGGGTCTCATGAGGCAGGGATTCTAGCCACTGGTTGTGAAAGGCATGAGGCCTGTTAGTGATTCTATTTTTTCTTCTGCAAAATGGGTCTTTCTGCATTCCAGGTCCTTTCTACCCCAATAAATAATGCGGCGATTCTCTCAGTGAGTTGTACTTTTGGTTTAAACAGCCAACTGTCTCTTAAAAAGGACTTTTGTTTAAAGTCCTTTAAAAAAAAAGTCCTTTCAAAAAAAAATTTTTTTTTAATTTTTATTTTTTAATCCCATATGTTTACTCTGATCCTGGAACTTTGTCATTTTCACCTTCACTGCTGATTAAAATATTCTTCATCATCAGCACCTACTGCTCTCCTCTCCTGGTGGTCTCTCCGGAAGGGGTCTTCTCTAGCTCTTCTAGCAGAGGATGGGCACTTCCCCTCTACCCCTGTTGCCAGACCAACCTTACCTATCCTGCAGGGTCAGGTCGGCCTGGCCTTATATCTGTTGTTCTTTTCTGAGTGGTTAGTTTTTCATAGATAACGTGCTTTGCTTTTGTCAGGATTTACCCTGGACTATCAAAACCCTTATCTTGTGCCAGTGAATCCTAAGAAACAGACCTGATGAGAGAACCTGGAACTCGAACAGATCATATTTATCCTGAATGTTCCGTCCAAAATGAGGAATACATTTCTGAGGAGCCTCAAGATCTCTGAGAAGGGAAGTTTCACCAACTCTGTCACGTAGGGGCATCAATTCTGATTCTGTGTCAATTTTCCTACTTTCCCAGCTAGTAATTCTCTTCCTCAGAAAGCCCACTCTCAACCGTTTCCTCTCTCAAAGGCAGTTGCTCTTAGAGTCTGCACATGGCACTTGGGGCCTGCTTGTTGTTGGCTACTGCCCTCTGTACCTTGGGTCTACCAGCTGCGGGGCATCAAGATGAAATCGTCTCTTGTTCTAAGACTTAATATAGTTTGGGGCACATGGTAAGCAATAATCACTTTTTTAGTTGATCCAAGTGTTCGACCTTTCTTAATTATTCTAGTACCACAGTTTACTTGTTCTAAGATTTGTCCTCCCCCCCCCATTCTAATAACTCTTGCACTTGATGACATATCCTAGTTTAACTGACAGCATTTCTCTTTCTTAGTCGAACATAAACTATAGTGCATCTTACCCTTGATGAAAGCTAGGTTGCATTTAAATACTCTATTATGGTTACGATTCTGATTTTTGAAATCCTCCGGTAGCTCCCTGTGCCCCCACAGTGTAGTACCTCACCTTCTCGGCATAGTATACAAACCAGCTCACCCCCAGTGTTAACCCCGGGGCTCAGCCTCCATCCCCAGGTGATGCTGCCAGATCAGCTGCCCGTTGTCCTGAACTTGCTGTAGATTCCCGAATGCACTGTGCTGCCTCCTGGCACTTTGAAAGTGACACACTCATCCCCATTCTTCGCTTTGCCCTTGTCTATCACCTCCCCTCAAAATCTGTTCCTAAGTGCCTTTTCCCAGCTCCAACCTACCCTTGGCAGTCTTTTATCTCCCTGTGGTAAAACCTGTCACACTGCACCATGGACATGCCCATTGTCCCCCTGAGAAGAGAAAAGGGACAGTGAGGGCCCGCCAGCATTTGCAGCTCTAGTGCAGAGCCCCATGCCTGGCTTGCAGGAAATGCCAGATCATGAAGACAAACGGAGATCATCCTCTGGCTAAAACCAGCTCTTCTTTGCCTACCGCAGGATCTGCTTCAATACAGAGCAGCCCGTTATTATTGCTGTTTTTCTAGGGATTTTTTACCCATATATTTCCCAGGTCTTGACTCTTTTTGTAGCACTTTAATTCAGGCTTCAACCACTTCCTAGTCAGATCAGGTGAAATCATTTTCCTTCCCATAGCCTCGGTGTATTTCACACCTAGTGAATCTTTTTTGAAAGATCTTATTTACCCATTTGACAGATCAAAAGTAGGTAGAGAGGCAGGCAGAGAGAGGGGTGGGGGAGCAGGCTCCCCGCTGAGCAGAGAGCCCGATGTTGGGCTCCATCCTAGGACCTTGAAATCATGACCTGAGCTGAAGGCAGAGGCCTAAACCACTGAGCCACCCAGGAGCCCCCATATCTCGTAATTTTTAATCAACGTCCAAAAAGTATTGTACATATTTATGAAGTTCAAACAAATTCTGTGAAGCCGTAGATGGACTTAAAGATACTATTATGTATCAAATATTGTAAAAATTAAGCAAGGAAATAGCAAACATAAAATAACCAAAGCATACAAACTTGGGTAGATACAATAGGTGTGATCATGTTCTACTTCATAAAGAGATGAGTTAATAGATAAATAGAAGTAACTAGACTTTTTAGACGTTAATAAAACTTTGCCTGTTATTTCTTAGCTATATAAAATATATGGTTTTCTAACAAAAACGCTTATCTTAAAAATATTTAAAAATAAATTTCAGGCTACTCCTAAGGTTCTATTTACTTTTCCACTGAAGGAAAAGCTGGTTGTTGTAGTTGTAGTTGTTTGTTTGTTTTAGTCTCCTCCTAGTTTTTATTATTATAATGTGGAATGAGGAATGTTAAATTGAAAAGTGAATTATTTTATAGACAAAATTCATTACTTGATTCACTTCCTGGTACAGCAGATGGAACTCCTGAAAACATGCCCTTTTGCCTTACAGAAGAGTAACAGTTATGCTTACTTCTGAAACATGCTTGGTGGTGGCCCTAAATAGTGACACCATACTAAACATTTTGAATATTTGCAATTAATTTTCATAGTCATAGGGCTCCAAAAGGCACTGCTAGTCTCTTAGTAGGTATTTCAATAAAGCTAAACGTTGCCTGACTGTTTAAAAATATTAACAAGGCACAAAACATGGCAGAAGTATTGTCCTCAGATATTATTTTTTTCCATATGCTCCTGATTCCAGACATGACACGTTATTTTTTAAAATTTTTTTATAAAAGATTTTATTTATTTCCTTGACAGAGATCACAAGTAGGCCGGGTCAGGCAGAGTGAGAGGGGGGAAGCAGGCTCCCTGATGAGCTGAGGGCCCGATGTGGGACTCGATCCAAGGATTCTGGGATCATGACCTGAGCCGAAGGCAGAGGCTTTAACCCACTGAGCCACCCAGGTGCCCCCATGACAAGTTTTTTTTTTTTAAAGATTTTATTTATTTATTTGACAGAGAGAGAGATTACAAGTAGGCAGAGAGGCAGGCAAAGAGAGGAGGTAGCAGGCTCCCCGTTGAGCAGAGCCCAATGTGGGGCTCCATCCCAGGACCCTGAGATCATGACCTGAGCTGAAGGCAGCGGCTTAACCCACAAGCCACCCAGCAACCCGACAAGTTATTTTTGATAGATATATATAGAATGTATTTTCCAGTTATAAGAAAAATGGTTCTGCTCTTTTTAACCTTTTTTAAAAATTACATAATTTTTTTAAATTTAAATTTCATTTTTTAATGTTTTACCTTTCTTTTCTTTTTTTAAAAAAGATTTTATTTATTTATTTGACAGACAGAGATCACAAGTCGGCAGAGAGACAGGCAGAGAGAGAGGGAGAGAGAAGCAGGCTTCCTGCAGAGCAGAGAGCCCGATGCAGGGCTCAATTCCAGGACCCTGAGATCATGACCCAAGCCGAAGGCAGCAGCCCAAACCACTGAGCCACCCAGGCACCCCAATGTTTTACTTTTCAATATACTACTTAGAATATAAACCCTATTCCATTTTGTAAGAAGGTTACCATTTAAAATATGTTAATTTTCTCATTGTGTCTTCCCCTCTCATTGCTTTATTTTGAATAAAACATTTCACAATAAACATAACTGATGCTTTCCTTTTGATGGTCCCTCTGTTGGGCATATTGTATATGAGCCATGACAATTAGTTTTACAACATTTATTCATGTTTGTTGATATGTTTTATCATAACTAATTTTCCCTCCCTTATCTAGATTCCCCAGCTTTCAGACAGGTGGACACTTAATAAACCATACCCAAGGGATGTATCAAGTACTTCTTAGACATTCTCTCAGATCCTTGAGGTCTCATTTTGCCTAGGGATTTGCAATAGGTTCTGCCAGAGGCACCACTGTGACAACTGATGTCCATGGTCTATCTCCTGCTAAGCTCAAGAGGTCACTGGTTTCCAAGTTTATCTATACAATTAATGCACTCCATCAAGTTCTTTTTTTTTAATATTAACAAACTTATTTTAAAGTTTATATGGAGAGGCAAAGACTCACAATAGTCAACATAGTGTTGAAGGAGAACAAAGACTGAGGACTGACTTCAAAGTTTACCATAACGATGGGGCGCCTGGTTGGCTCAGTGGGTTAAGCTTCTGCCTTTGGCTCAGGTCATGATCCCAGGGGCCTAGGATCAAGTCCAGTATTGGGCTCTCTGCTCAGCAGGGAGCCTGCTTCTCGTCATTTCTCTCTCTGTCTGTCTCTCTGCCTATTTGTGATCTCTCTCTCTGTCAAATAAATAAATAAAATCTTTAAAAAAAGTATACCATAACGATAATTGGAAGCAAGATATTGTAATACCACAGAAAGACTAGATTAAAGGAACAGAATATATATTACCAATTATATTTTATATTTATTTTTTTTAAAGATTTTATTTATTTATTTTACAGAGAGAAATCACAAGTAGATGGAGAGGCAGGCAGAGAGAGAGAGAGGGAAGCAGGCTCCCTGCTGAACAGAGAGCCCGATGCGGGGCTCGATCCCAGGACCTTGAGATCATGACCTGAGCCGAAGGCAGCGGCTTAACCTACTGAGCCCCCCAGGCGCCCTATATTTTATATTTAATATAAAAGCAAATCAATACAAGAGAGCAAAATACAATCTTTAAACAAATGGTTCTGGAGTAATGGTGAAGCTAAATGTAAAAATATAAAATAAAAATAAAATAAATAATAAAATAAAATAAATCCAGGCAGATATCATACACTCTTCACAAAAATTAACTCAGATTAAATTATAAACCTAAACATGAAACATGTAGAAGGTAATATAGAAGTAAATTTAAATGACCTTGGTTTTGGAAATAACTTTAGCTACAAAAGCACAAGCACTGAATTTAAAAATGTCTACTCTGTGAAACAATGCCAAGAGAATGAAAAGGCAAAGCACAGACTGTGAGAAAAAATTTGCAAAATACACATCTGGCAAAGGACAGTTAATCAAAAAGACACAAAGACCCCTTAAAACTCAACAATCGTGGAAAAACCTGATTAAAAATGAGCCAAAGACCTTAGCAGATACCTCACAAAAGAAAATATTACAGATGGCAAATAAGCATATAAAAAGATGCTTCACATCATATGTCATCAGGAAAATGCAAATTAAAACAAAAAAGAGACACCAGTACATACCCAGAATCCAGAACACTGACAACAGAACACGAAATGTTGGTGAGGATGTGGAGCAACAGGAATGTTCTTCCATGTCTATTGAGAATAAAGAATGGAAAACAACTTGGCAGTTTCTTACAAAACTAAACATATTCTTGCCAGATGATTCAGCAGTAGCAGTTCTTGGTATTTATCCAAAGAAGATGAAACCTATACCCACAAAGATGTCTATAGCAGTTTTATTCATTACTGACAAAAGCTTGGAAGCAACCAAGATATCCTTTCATAGGTGAAAGTTCAAATAAAGGGTAGTACATGCAAACAATGGAATCTTATTTAATGCTAGAGAAATGAATTACCAAGCCATGAAAAGATATGGATATAAATATTTAATAAATATTTGATTTTAGGCTTCTACCAGTCTATCAATAGTATTAGTATATTTTAACAGTGAATGCTCAGCATTCACGAATTTACCTAATAAAATATTTGGGGTTCAATATTTGAAATACTTCAACCTCTATGATTATATTCCTAATAATTTTGAATTGGGGTAAATAAACCTTAATTTTTTGTAACTTGTTTCTTATTGCAAAAGAGCTCAATGAAATTTTAGAAAATAAAAATTTACAAAAAAAAAAAGTTTAGTTTACTATTGCCAAATAATTTAAAACTTTACCTTATATTCAAATACATATATTTTTCTAAATGGATATATAGTCTACTAAAACCAAAAACTTTTAGTTATACTAGATTTCATATCATGCCATCAATGCCAGAAAGCCATCTGGCGATGACTTGTCTTAAATAGAGTTAAGATGGGTGTTATTACAATGCAAGATGGAAACAAAGATAGTATAACAATTGAGTGTTACATAACTTTTCTGTTTTGATCAAGTTACTAATCTACAAAAGGCTTTTATCGGTGACACACTTGGGAATTTAACAAAACTTTTAAACTAGCATGTGCGACTCATTCCTAGAAAACAACACAATCAATAACACTTTCTTTAGATGAAATCATGACTATATCTCCATTTGAATAAAAAAGGGAGCAACCCCAATAAGTTTATTGAACATGAAAAGTTGAAATGCTATAATGCTCCTAAGGAATTAAATGGTCCAGTCATGAATTACAAAAAAAGGATATAAATTACCAAAGTGATTGTATAATTGGAATGTACAACTGCCCATTATCGTTCAATAGTGTAGGCTTGTACAAGAACTCTATAAAAGAACTCCACTTCTAAACCGTGGAAAATATGTTCCCTTTCCCCCTATATACAACTATTAAGCCATTCATTTAGCTTTTAAAATATCCACTTAATACAGGCTTTTTACTCATTTGCACAAACACCCAGGAAGTGAAGGAGGGTGTTATACAAATATTAAAGGAAAAGATTGCTCTAGGCAGAGCAAGTAAGTATATAGACTTTGTGTGAACAGCTGGTCTGTTACTTTTGAGGAAAAACAAGGAGGCCAATGAGGAGTTCATAGTGGTGGAGAGAGGAAGAACGTATTGATGTATGACCCTCTAGTACATTGAAACGCCTTCAGTTTTTATTTAATATGAAAGGGGAATATACCAAAAGACTTTCAACAGCAGAATAAAATCATCTGACTTGATTTTTAGGTTAAGTTGCTGTACCAAAATAAATTTGCAGGGAGAAAGGAGTGCAGTATGTGTGGAAGTGGGGTTATCCATCAAGTCAATAATTCAGGAACATATGATGGTGTTTTTAGCATACTGGGTGGTAATAGAAGTGGTGAGGTATGGATTTTATTTTGTATCTATTTTGATGGTGAATATTCTGGTGAACAGGATGGGGTATGTGCAGGACAGACAATATCAACATTTATTTTACCTGCACAAACAGAAGGGTGGGGTCTTCATTCCCTGATATGGAGAGAACTCTGAGTTCAAATGTTCTTTCTGATTAAATGGCATAGTGATGATGAGGATTTAGTCAGACAGTGAAAGAGAGCAGTAAGCATAGTGTTAAGCGGTAAGACATTATAATACATTTGAACATCAAAAAAAGTTGTGTTGGATCACCCGTTTATGTGAGTAAATAAATAAATAAAGCTTCCTGGGGTTCTGATAGAGGTAAAGAAGACTACTATATGATCCAAAGGGGCACGTGCACCAAATGTTGATAGCAGCAATATCCACAATAGCCAAACTATGGAAAGAACCTAGATGCCCATCAACAAATGAATGGTATATATTTCAAATTCAAGTCAGAGATGAAAGAAACATCTGGACTCTGTCCTCAGGTACAGGCAGTATTCTGAACTGAGGCTAGAACCAGAGACCATTCTAATGAAAGGCCTCCACAGGTGGGCTCCGACTCAGTTTCCTGTATGTATATTCATTCATGAAATCGCTCTGCGGGTCAACATGCAGAACAAAACCATTTAATAAAAGTGACAATGAGGAGAGGAAAGGGAGGCCAGAAGGCTTGTGAATGTGGAGAGAGGAGGAGCCAGGGGAGGAGGGGGGAGGGGCGGCGGAAAAACTGAGAATGCCTCCCTGTGCTCCTTGCTGCCAGGGAGGTCTGAGGGACTAGTTTCTACCTGGGATCCCAAGTCCAGTACAAAAGTGGCGGGGCCACAGCTCGGGATGAGGGAAGGGGGTCCTCGGCACACGCGCGTGAAGGTGCCAAACGAAGGGGGCTATTGCGCTCGCAGCGGGGGGCACCTCGCCTGGCTCCATCCCCGGCCCGACCCCGTGGGGACCCGGGTGTGGCGCGTCGTCCGGGGTGGTCCCGCTGCCCCGGGGGTCGCGGGAGGCTGGGTCCCGACACCCCCGCGAGCTCGCGGCCCGCGCTTTCTGCTCCAGGTGAGGGCGCAGCGCGGTGTCACTTTCCCTGCTCGCAGAGGGTCGTCCTGAGAAGCCATGGGGCAGGGCGGGGCAGCGGGCCGTGGGAGCAGGACAGTGCGGCCTCAGGAGCTGGGCTGGAGCGCGGGAGTGCGGGTGTCCTGCAGTGCGGACTGGGCTGCAGCAGAGCACAGCGGAGCTGCGCCCCTCCTCTGGCAGCTCCTCCACCTCCTCTCAGACTCTCCGCTGCGTCCTCCTCCTCGAGCTCACTCCCGGATTCTGCAATTAGCAAAGCCCCTTCTCCGGACCGCCCACGCCCTCGCCCACCTCCCCCTCAGTCCTGAGGCGCGGGCCCGGGGCACGGGCACCAGGAAAGCCCGGGGGGCTTGCGAGGGTGGCTAGCGCCAGCGCTGAGCGACCTCCTAGCCTGGCTCCCCGAGCGGGTGTCCACCTGCTACCTGGCTGCAAAAAGATCATCAGCCCTAAACCCCGGGTGCACTCTCGGGTCACTTCGCTGGCTTCCTGATTGTGCCCAAAGCCGGGAACCAGCTTCCCCAGCACAGGCCTGGGCTGAGATGCTTGCCCGCGATCTGTTTAAGCAGTCTCCTCCTCTCCAGGCAGGGTTCGCCATTGCATGATGGCACCCACGAATCACTTAGACCTGGATGTTTTGGTTTTTTGTTTCTTTTTTGGTTATTGGTTATTACATGACCTCCATGGTAGGGGATCCACAAAGGGAGTGAAAAGAGGACGCCTGATGCATACGCATATGGCCATTCTAGAAAAAGAGCTTGGGGTTCTCTGGTAAGCGCGGCATTGGTCCTTGCACTATGGTTTTGCTGCATCAAAGAGTTTCTTCTTCTTCCAATATAAATATATAAATATATTGATCAAGTCACTCGCATGTCTTAGGAGAATGTCATACCTTTAGTAGCAAACTTGAAATCTTGGACATTGGTTTTGATTTTTGTTTTGGTTTGATTTGGTTTTGTTTTTGTAATTTTAAAAATCCCTCCAGCCCTTGGCTGTGTCTGACCTGAGTGCTTTCTGCTGTTTCTGCAACAAAACTGTCAGGGCAGTGAAAACTCTCATTGTTTACAGTGGCGCCCCCTTCTGAACACTTTGTTAATAAAAAGCTTTTTTTTTTTTTTTTATGTTTTGGCTATTGTAAATGTGAAACAACAATGAGGTATTTCAAAGAGGTGAACCACAGGTAAATTTCTCTAAGTGTGGGTGAGGGTTACTCAAAAAGGAACTTGACAAAGCTTTTAAAGATACCGACAATCATTATAACATAACGTGACTGATTGTTACCCTGCTCTTAACTGGGCAAAGACTTGTTGGCTTCCAAGAAAGACGAACATAGTTGAGATGGTTCTAGCGGCCTTCTAGCACAGGGTCTCATGAGGCAGGGATTCTAGCCACTGGCTGTGCAAGGCATGAGGCCTGTTAGTGATTCTATTTTTTTCCTGTGCACAATGGGTCTTTCTACATTCCAGGTCCTTTCTACCCCAATAAATAATGCGGCGATTCTCTCAGTGAGTTGTACTTTTGGTTTAAACAGCCAACTGTCTCTTAAAAAGGACTTTTGTTTAAAGTCCTTTAAAAAAAAAGTCCTTTCAAAAAAATTTTTTTTAATTTTTATTTATAAATCGCATATGTTTACTCTGATCCTGGAACTTTGTCATTTTGACCTTCTCTGCTGATTAAAATATTCTTCATCATCAGCACCTACTGCTCTCCTCTCCTGGTGGTCTCTCCGGAAGGGGTCTTCTCTAGCTCTTCTAGCAGAGGATGGACACTTCCTTTCTACCCCTGTTACTGGACCAACC
Source organism: Mustela nivalis (assembly GCF_964662115.1). Taxonomy (NCBI): domain Eukaryota; kingdom Metazoa; phylum Chordata; class Mammalia; order Carnivora; family Mustelidae; genus Mustela; species Mustela nivalis. The sequence goes on along the minus strand of NW_028135549.1, from coordinate 58,180 downwards.
TTACCTATCCTGCAGGGTCAGGTCGGCCTGTTGTTCTCTTCTGAGTGGTTAGATTTCATAGACACCGTGCTTTGCTTTTGTCAGGATTTACCCTGGACTATCAAAACCCTTATCTTGTGCCAGTGAAGCCTAAGAAACAGTCCTGATGAGAGAACCAGGAACTCGAACAGATCATATTTATCCTGAATGTTCCATCCAAAATGAAGAATACATTTCTGAGGAGCCTCAAGATCTCTCAGAAGGGAAGTTTCACCAACTCTGTCATGTAGGGGCATCAATTCTGATTCTGTGTCAATTTTCCTACCTTCCCAGCTAGTAATTCTCTTTCTCAGAAAGCCCACTCTCAACCGTTTCCTCTCTCAAAGGCAGTTGCTCTTAGAGTCTGCACATGGCACTTGGGGCCTGCTGGTCGTTGACTACTGCTCTCTGTACCTTGGGTCTACCAGCTGCGGGGCATCAAGATGAAATCGTCTCTTGTTCTAAGACTTAATATAGTTTGGGGCACATGGTAAGCAATAATCACTTTTTTAGTTGATCCAACTGTTCGACCTTTCTTAATTATTCTAGTACCACAGTTTACTTGTTCTAAGATTTGTCCTCCCCCCTCATTCTAATATCTCTTGCACTTGATGACATATCCTAGTTTAACTTAAGACAGCATTTCTCTTTCTTAGTCGAACATAAACTATAGTGCATCTTACCCTTGATGAAAGCTAGGTTGCAATTAAATACCCTATTATGGTTACGATTCTGATATTTGAAATCCTCCGGTAGCTCCCTGTGCCCCCACAGTGTAGTAGCTCACCTCCTCGGCATAGTATACAAACCATCTCACCCCCAGAGTTAACCCCGGGGCCTAGTCTCCATCCCCAGGTGATGCTGCCATATCAGCTGTCCATTGTCCTGAACTTGCTGTAGTTTCCCGAATGCACTGTGCTGCCTCCTGGCACTTTGAAACTTGACACACTCATCCTCATTCTTTGCTTTGCCCTTGTCTATCACCTCCCCTCAAAATCTGTTCCTAAGTGCCTTTTCCCAGCTCCAACCTACCCTTGGCAGTCTTTTATCTCCCTGTGGTAAAACCTGTCACACTGCACCATGGACATGTCCGTTGTCCTCCTGAGAAGAGAAAAGGGACAGTGAGGGCCCCCCAGCATTTGCAGCTCTAGTGCAGAGCCCCATGCCTGGCTTGCAGGAAATGCCAGATCATGAAGACAAACGGAGATCATCCTCTGGCTAAAACCAGCTCTTCTTTGCCTACCGCAGGGTTGGATCAATAAAGAGCAGCCAGTTATTATTGCTGTTTTTCTAGGGATTTTTTACCCATATATTTCCCAGGTCTTGACTCTTTTTATAGCACTTTAATTCAGGCTTCAACCACTTCTTAGTCTGATCAGGTGAAATCATTTTCCTTCCCATAGCCTCGGTGTATTTCACACCTAGTGAATCTTTTTTGAAAGATCTTATTTATCCATTTGACAGATCACAAGTAGGTAGAGAGGCAGGCAGATATGGGGGGGGGGGGAGCAAGCTCCCCGCTGAGCAGAGAGCCCGATGTGGGGCTCCATCCCAGGACCCGGAAATCATGACCTGAGCCGAAGGCAGAGGCCTAAACCACTGAGCCACCCAGTAGCCCCCATCCTGGTAATTTTTAATCAACGTGGATTTGCTGCATCAAATAGTTCCTTCTTCTTCAAATATAAATATATAAATATATTGATCAAGTCACTCGCATGTCTTAGGAGAATGTCATACCTTTAGTAACAAACTTGAAATCTTGGACATTGGTTTTGATTTTTGTTTTGGTTTGATTTGGTTTTGTTTTTGTAATTTTAAAAATCCCTCCAGCCCTTGGCTGTGTCTGACCTGAGGGCTTTCTGCGGTTTCTGCAACAAAACTGTCAGGGCAGCAAAAACTCTCATTGTTTACAGTGGCGCCCCCTTCTGAACACTTTGTTAATAAAAAGCTTTTTTTTTTTTTTTTGGCTATTGTAAATGTGAAACAACAATGAGGTATTTCAAAGAGGTGAACCACAGGTAAATTTCTCTAAGTGTGGGTGAGGGTTACTCAAAAAGGAACTTGACAAGGCTTTTAAAGATACCGACAATCATTATAACATAACGTGACTGATTGTTACCGTGCTCTTAACCTGGCAAACACTTGTTGGCTTCCAAGAAAGACGAACATAGTTGAGATGGTTCTAGCGGCCTTCTAGCACAGGGTCTCATGAGGCAGGGATTCTAGCCACTGGTTGTGAAAGGCATGAGGCCTGTTAGTGATTCTATTTTTTCTTCTGCAAAATGGGTCTTTCTGCATTCCAGGTCCTTTCTACCCCAATAAATAATGCGGCGATTCTCTCAGTGAGTTGTACTTTTGGTTTAAACAGCCAACTGTCTCTTAAAAAGGACTTTTGTTTAAAGTCCTCTAAAAAAAAAGTCCTTTCAAAAAATAATTTTTTTTTAATTTTTATTTTTTAATCCCATATGTTTACTCTGATCCTGGAACTTTGTCATTTTCACCTTCTCTGCTGATTAAAATATTCTTCATCATCAGCACCTACTGCTCTCCTCTCCTGGTGGTCTCTCCGGAAGGGGTCTTCTCTAGCTCTTCTAGCAGAGGATGGGCACTTCCCCTCTACCCCTGTTGCCAGACCAACCTTACCTATCCTGCAGGGTCAGGTCGGCCTGGCCTTATATCTGTTGTTCTTTTCTGAGTGGTTAGTTTTTCATAGATAACGTGCTTTGCTTTTGTCAGGATTTACCCTGGACTATCAAAACCCTTATCTTGTGCCAGTGAATCCTAAGAAACAGACCTGATGAGAGAACCTGGAACTCGAACAGATCATATTTTTCCTGAATGTTCCGTCCAAAATGAGGAATACATTTCTGAGGAGCCTCAAGATCTCTGAGAAGGGAAGTTTCACCAACTCTGTCACGTAGGGGCATCAATTCTGATTCTGTGTCAATTTTCCTACTTTCCCAGCTAGTAATTCTCTTCCTCAGAAAGCCCACTCTCAACCGTTTCCTCTCTCAAAGGCAGTTGCTCTTAGAGTCTGCACATGGCACTTGGGGCCTGCTTGTTGTTGGCTACTGCCCTCTGTACCTTGGGTCTACCAGCTGCGGGGCATCAAGATGAAATCGTCTCTTGTTCTAAGACTTAATATAGTTTGGGGCACATGGTAAGCAATAATCACTTTTTTAGTTGATCCAAGTGTTCGACCTTTCTTAATTATTCTAGTACCACAGTTTACTTGTTCTAAGATTTGTCCTCCCCCCCCCATTCTAATAACTCTTGCACTTGATGACATATCCTAGTTTAACTGACAGCATTTCTCTTTCTTAGTCGAACATAAACTATAGTGCATCTTACCCTTGATGAAAGCTAGGTTGCATTTAAATACTCTATTATGGTTACGATTCTGATTTTTGAAATCCTCCGGTAGCTCCCTGTGCCCCCACAGTGTAGTACCTCACCTTCTCGGCATAGTATACAAACCAGCTCACCCCCAGTGTTAACCCCGGGGCTCAGCCTCCATCCCCAGGTGATGCTGCCAGATCAGCTGCCCGTTGTCCTGAACTTGCTGTAGATTCCCGAATGCACTGTGCTGCCTCCTGGCACTTTGAAAGTGACACACTCATCCCCATTCTTCGCTTTGCCCTTGTCTATCACCTCCCCTCAAAATCTGTTCCTAAGTGCCTTTTCCCAGCTCCAACCTACCCTTGGCAGTCTTTTATCTCCCTGTGGTAAAACCTGTCACACTGCACCATGGACATGCCCATTGTCCCCCTGAGAAGAGAAAAGGGACAGTGAGGGCCCGCCAGCATTTGCAGCTCTAGTGCAGAGCCCCATGCCTGGCTTGCAGGAAATGCCAGATCATGAAGACAAACGGAGATCATCCTCTGGCTAAAACCAGCTCTTCTTTGCCTACCGCAGGATCTGCTTCAATACAGAGCAGCCCGTTATTATTGCTGTTTTTCTAGGGATTTTTTACCCATATATTTCCCAGGTCTTGACTCTTTTTGTAGCACTTTAATTCAGGCTTCAACCACTTCCTAGTCAGATCAGGTGAAATCATTTTCCTTCCCATAGCCTCGGTGTATTTCACACCTAGTGAATCTTTTTTGAAAGATCTTATTTACCCATTTGACAGATCAAAAGTAGGTAGAGAGGCAGGCAGAGAGAGGGGTGGGGGAGCAGGCTCCCCGCTGAGCAGAGAGCCCGATGTGGGGCTCCATCCTAGGACCCTGAAATCATGACCTGAGCCGAAGGCAGAGGCCTAAACCACTGAGCCACCCAGGAGCCCCCATATCTCGTAATTTTTAATCAACGTGCAAAAAGTATTGTACATATTTATGAAGTTCAAACAAATTCTGTGAAACCGTAGATGGACTTAAAGATACTATTATGTATCAAATATTGTAAAAATTAAGCAAGGAAATAGCAAACATAAAATAACCAAAGCATACAAACTTGGGTAGATACAATAGGTGTGATCATGTTCTACTTCATAAAGAGATGAGTTAATAGATAAATAGAAGTAACTAGACTTTTTAGACGTTAATAAAACTTTGCCTGTTATTTCGTAGCTATATAAAATATATGGTTTTCTAACAAAAACGCTTATCTTAAAAATATTTAAAAATAAATTTCAGGCTACTCATAAGGTTCTATTTACTTTTCCACTGAAGGAAAAGCTGGTTGTTGTAGTTGTAGTTGTTTGTTTGTTTTAGTCTCCTCCTAGTTTTTATTATTATAATATGGAATGAGGAATGTTAAATTGAAAAGTGAATTATTTTATAGACAAAATTCATTACTTGATTCACTTCCTGGTACAGCAGATGGAACTCCTGAAAACATGCCCTTTTGCCTTACAGAAGAGTAACAGTTATGCTTACTTCTGAAACATGCTTGGTGGTGGCCCTAAATAGTGACACCATACTAAACATTTTGAATATTTGCAATTAATTTTCATAGTCATAGGGCTCCAAAAGGCACTGCTAGTCTCTTAGTAGGTATTTCAATAAAGCTAAAAGTTGCCTGACTGTTTAAAAATATTAACAAGGCACAAAACATGGCAGAAGTATTGTCCTCAGATATTATTTTTTCCATATGCTCCTGATTCCAGACATGACAAGTTATTTTTTAAAATTTTTTTATAAAAGATTTTATTTATTTCCTTGACAGAGATCACAAGTAGGCAGGGAGGGTCAGGCAGAGTGAGAGGGGGGAAGCAGGCTCCCTGATGAGCTGAGGGCCCGATGTGGGACTCGATCCAAGGATTCTGGGATCATGACCTGAGCCGAAGGCAGAGGCTTTAACCCACTGAGCCACCCAGGTGCCCCCATGACAAGTTATTTTTTTTAAAAAATTTTATTTACTTATTTGACAGAGAGAGAGATTACAAGTAGGCAGAGAGGCAGGCAAAGAGAGAGAGGAGGTAGCAGGCTCCCCGTTGAGCAGAGAGCCCAATGTGGGGCTCCATCCCAGGACCCTGAGATCATGACCTGAGCTGAAGGCAGCGGCTTAACCCACAAGCCACCCAGGAACCCGACAAGTTATTTTTGATAGATATATATAGAATGTATTTTCCAGTTATAAGAAAAATGGTTCTGCTCTTTTTAACCTTTTTTAAAAATTACATAATTTTTTTAAATTTAAATTTCATTTTTTAATGTTTTACCTTTCTTTTCTTTTTTTAAAAAAGATTTTATTTATTTATTTGACAGACAGAGATCACAAGTCGGCAGAGAGACAGGCAGAGAGAGAGGGAGAGAGAAGCAGGCTTCCTGCAGAGCAGAGAGCCCGATGCAGGGCTCAATTCCAGGACCCTGAGATCATGACCCGAGCCGAAGGCAGTAGCCCAAACCACTGAGCCACCCAGGCACCCCAATGTTTTACTTTTCAATATACTACTTAGAATATAAACCCTATTCCATTTTGTAAGAAGGTTACCATTTAAAAAATGGTAATTTTCTATTGTGTCTTCCCATCTCATTGCTTTATTTTGAATAAAACATTTCACAATAAACATAACTGATGCTTTCCTTTTGATGGTCCCTCTGTTGGGCATATTGTATATGAGCCATGACAATTAGTTTTACAACATTTATTCATGTTTGTTGATATGTTTTATCATAACTAATTTTCCCTCCCTTATCTAGATTCCCCAGCTTTCAGACAGGTGGACACTTAATAAACCATACCCAAGGGATGTATCAAGTACTTCTTAGACATTCTCTCAGATCCTTGAGGTCTCATTTTGCCTAGGGATTTGCAATAAGTTCTGCCAGAGGCACCACTGTGACAACTGATGTCCATGGTCTATCTCCTGCTAAGCTCAAGAGGTCACTGGTTTCCAAGTTTATCTATACAATTAATGCACTCCATCAAGTTCATTTTTTTTTAATATTAACAAACTTATTTTAAAGTTTATATGGAGAGGCAAAGACTCACAATAGTCAACATAGTGTTGAAGGAGAACAAAGACTGAGGACTGACTTCAAAGTTTACCATAACGATGGGGCGCCTGGTTGGCTCAGTGGGTTAAGCTTCTGCCTTTGGCTCAGGTCATGATCCCAGGGGCCTGGGATCAAGTCCCGTATTGGGCTCTCTGCTCAGCAGGGAGCCTGCTTCTCCTCATTTCTCTCTCTGTCTGTCTCTCTGCCTATTTGTGATCTCTCTCTCTGTCAAATAAATAAATAAAATCTTTAAAAAAAGTATACCATAACGATAATTGGAAGCAAGATATTGTAATACCACAGAAAGACTAGATTAAAGGAACAGAATATATATTATCAATTATATTTTATATTTAATATAAAAGCAAATCAATACAAGAGAGCAAAATACAACCTTTTAAACAAATGGTTCTGGAGTAATGGTGAAGCTAAATGTAAAAATATAAAATAAAAATAAAATAAATAATAAAATAAAATAAATCCAGGCAGATATCATACACTCTTCACAAAAATTAACTCAGATTAAATTATAAACCTAAACATGAAACATGTAGAAGGTAATATAGAAGAAAATTTAAATGACCTTGGTTTTGGAAATAACTTTAGCTACAAAAGCACAAGCACTGAATTTAAAAATGTCTACTCTGTGAAACAATGCCAAGAGAATGAAAAGGCAAAGCACAGACTGTGAGAAAAAATTTGCAAAATACACATCTGGCAAAGGACAGTTAATCAAAAAGACACAAAGACCCCTTAAAACTCAACAATCGTGGAAAAACCTGATTAAAAATGAGCCAAAGACCTTAGCAGATACCTCACAAAAGAAAATATTACAGATGGCAAATAAGCATATAAAAAGATGCTTCACATCATATGTCATCAGGAAAATGCAAATTAAAACAAAAAAGAGACACCAGTACATACCCAGAATCCAGAACACTGACAACAGAACACGAAATGTTGGTGAGCATGTGGAGCAACAGGAATGTTCTTCCATGTCTATTGAGAATAAAGAATGGAAAACAACTTGGCAGTTTCTTACAAAACTAAACATATTCTTGCCAGATGATTCAGCAGTAGCAGTTCTTGGTATTTATCCAAAGAAGATGAAACCTATACCCACAAAGATGTCTATAGCAGTTTTATTCATTACTGACAAAAGCTTGGAAGCAACCAAGATATCCTTTCATAGGTGAAAGTTCAAATAAAGGGTAGTACATGCAAACAATGGAATCTTATTTAATGCTAGAGAAATGAATTACCAAGCCATGAAAAGATATGGATATAAATATTTAATAAATATTTGATTTTAGGCTTCTACCAGTCTATCAATAGTATTAGTATATTTTAACAGTGAATGCTCAGCATTCACGAATTTACCTAATAAAATATTTGGGGTTCAATATTTGAAATACTTCAACCTCTATGATTATATTCCTAATAATTTTGAATTGGGGTAAATAAACCTTAATTTTTTGTAACTTGTTTCTTATTGCAAAAGAGCTCAATGAAATTTTAGAAAATAAAAATTTACAAAAAAAAAAGTTTAGTTTACTATTGCCAAATAATTTAAAACTTTACCTTATATTCAAATACATATATTTTTCTAAATGGATTTATAGGCTACTAAAACCAAAAACTTTTAGTTATACTAGATTTCATATCATGCCATCAATGCCAGAAAGCCATCTGGCGATGACTTGTCTTAAATAGAGTTAAGATGGGTGTTATTACAATGCAAGATGGAAACATAACTTTTCTGTTTTGATCAAGTTACTAATCTACAAAAGGCTTTTATCGGTGACACACTTGGGAATTTTTTTTTTTTAAAGATTTTATTTATTTATTTGAAAGGCAGAGATTACAAGTAGGCAGAGAGACAGGCAGAGAGAGAGAGGAGGAAGCAGGCTCCCCGCTGAGCAGAGAGCCCGATGCGGGGCTCGATCCCAGGACTCTGAGACCATGACCTGGGCCGAAGGCAGAGGCTTTAACCCACTGAGCCACCCAGGCGCCCCCACACTTGGGAATTTAACAAAACTTTTAAACTAGCATGTGCGACTCATTCCTAGAAAACAACACAATCAATAACACTTTCTTTAGATGAAATCATGACTATTTCTCCATTTGAATAAAAAAGGGAGCAACCCCAATAAGTTTATTGAACATGAAAAGTTGAAATGCTATAATGCTCCTAAGGAATTAAATGGTCCAGTCATGAATTACAAAAAAAGGATATAAATTACCAAAGTGATTGTATAATTGGAATGTACAACTGCCCATTATCGTTCAATAGTGTAGGCTTGTACAAGAACTCTATAAAAGAACTCCACTTCTAAACCGTGGAAAATATGTTCCCTTTCCCCCTATATACAACTATTAAGCCATTCATTTAGCTTTTAAAATATCCACTTAATACAGGCTTTTTACTCGTTTGCACAAATACCCAGGAAGTGAAGGAGGGTGTTATACAAATATTAAAGGAAAAGATTGCTCTAGGCAGAGCAAGTAAGTATATAGACTTTGTGTGAACAGCTGGTCTGTTACTTTTGAGGAAAAACAAGGAGGCCAATGAGGAGTTCATAGTGGTGGAGAGAGGAAGAACGTATTGATGTATGACCCTCTAGTACATTGAAACGCCTTCAGTTTTTATTTAATATGAAAGGGGAATATACCAAAAGACTTTCAACAGCAGAATAAAATCATCTGACTTGATTTTTAGGTTAAGTTGCTGTACCAAAATAAATTTGCAGGGAGAAAGGAGTGCAGTATGTGTGGAAGTGGGGTTATCCATCAAGTCAATAATTCAGGAACATATGATGGTGTTTTTAGCATACTGGGTGGTAATAGAAGTGGTGAGGTATGGTTTTTATTTTGTATCTATTTTGATGGTGAATATTCTGGTGAACAGGATGGGGTATGTGCAGGACAGACAATATCAACATTTATTTTACCTGCACAAACAGAAGGGTGGAGTCTTCATTCCCTGATATGGAGAGAATTCTGAGTTCAAATGTTCTTTCTGATTAAATGGCATAGTGATGATGAGGATTTAGTCAGACAGTGAAAGAGAGCAGTAAGCATAGTGTTAAGCGGTAAGACATTATAATACATTTGAACATCAAAAAAAGTTGTGTTGGATCACCCGTTTATGTGAGTAAATAAATAAATAAAGCTTCCTGGGGTTCTGATAGAGGTAAAGAAGACTACTATATGATCCAAAGGGGCACGTGCACCAAATGTTGATAGCAGCAATATCCACAATAGCCAAACTATGGAAAGAACCTAGATGCCCATCAACAAATGAATGGTATATATTTCAAATTCAAGTCAGAGATGAAAGAAACATCTGGACTCTGTCCTCAGGTACAGGCAGTATTCTGAACTGAGGCTAGAACCAGAGACCATTCTAATGAAAGGCCTCCACAGGTGGGCTCCGACTCAGTTTCCTGTATGTATATTCATTCATGAAATCGCTCTGCGGGTCAACATGCAGAACAAAACCATTTAATAAAAGTGACAATGAGGAGAGGAAAGGGAGGCCAGAAGGCTTGTGAATGTGGAGAGAGGAGGAGCCAGGGGAGGAGGGGGGAGGGGCGGCGGAAAAACTGAGAATGCCTCCCTGTGCTCCTTGCTGCCAGGGAGGTCTGAGGGACTAGTTTCTACCTGGGATCCCAAGTCCAGTACAAAAGTGGCGGGGCCACAGCTCGGGATGAGGGAAGGGGGTCCTCGGCACACGCGCGTGAAGGTGCCAAACGAAGGGGGCTATTGCGCTCGCAGCGGGGGGCACCTCGCCTGGCTCCATCCCCGGCCCGACCCCGTGGGGACCCGGGTGTGGCGCGTCGTCCGGGGTGGTCCCGCTGCCCCGGGGGTCGCGGGAGGCTGGGTCCCGACACCCCCGCGAGCTCGCGGCCCGCGCTTTCTGCTCCAGGTGAGGGCGCAGCGCGGTGTCACTTTACCTGCTCGCAGAGGGTCGTCCTGAGAAGCCATGGGGCAGGGCGGGGCAGCAGGCCGTGGGAGCGGGACAGTGCGGCCTCAGGAGCTGGGCTGGAGCGCGGGAGTGCGGGTGTCCTGCAGTGCGGACTGGGCTGCAGCAGAGCACAGCGGAGCTGCGCCCCTCCTCCTCCAGATCCTCCACCTCCTCTCAGACTCTCCGCTGCGTCCTCCTCAGCTAGCTCACTCCCGGATTCTGCAATTAGCAAAGCCCCTTCTCCGGACCGCCCACACCCTCGCCCACCTCCCCCTCCGTCCTGAGGCACGGGCCCAGGGCACGGGCACCGGGAAAGCCCGGGGGCTTGCGAGGGTGGCCAGCGCCAGCGCTGAGCCGCCTCCTAGCCTGGCTCCCCGAGCGGGTGTCCACCTGCTGCCTGGCTGCAAAAAGATCATCAGCCCTAAACCCCGGGTGCACTCTCGGGTCACTTCGCTGGCTTCCTGATTGTGCCCAAAGCCGGGAACCAGCTTCCCCAGCACAGGCCTGGGCTGAGATGCTTGCCCGCGATCTGTTTAAGCAGTCTCCTCCTCTCCAGGCAGGGTCCGCCATTGCATGATGGCACCCACGAATCACTTAGACCTGGATGTTTTGGTTTTTTGTTTCTTTTTTGGTTATTGGTTATTACATGACCTCCATGGTAGGGGATCCACAAAGGGAGTGAAAAGAGGACGCCTGATGCATACGCATATGGCCATTCTAGAAAAAGAGCTTGGGGTTCTCTGGGAAGCGCGGCATTGGTCCTTGCGCTATGGTTTTGCTGCATCAAATAGTTCCTTCTTCTTCAAATATAAATATATAAATATATTGATCAAGTCACTCGCATGTCTTAGGAGAATGTCATACCTTTAGTAGCAAACTTGAAATCTTGGACATTGGTTTTGATTTTTGTTTTGGTTTGATTTGGTTCGGTTTTTGTAATTTTAAAAATCCCTCCAGCCCTTGGCTCTGTCTGACCTGAGTGCTTTCTGCTGTTTCTGCAACAAAACTGTCAGGGCAGCGAAAACTCTCATTGTTTACAGTGGCGCCCCCTTCTGAACACTTTGTTAATAAAAAGCTTTTTTTTGTTGTTGTTTTGGCTATTGTAAATGTGAAACAACAATGAGGTATTTCAAAGAGGTGAACCACAGGTAAATTTCTCTAAGTGTGGGTGAGGGTTACTCAAAAAGGAACTTGACAAGGCTTTTAAAGATACCGACAATCATTATAACATAACGTGACTGATTGTAACCCTGCTCTTAACTGGGCAAAGACTTGTTGGCTTCCAAGAAAGACGAACATAGTTGAGATGGTTCTAGCGGCCTTCTAGCACAGGGTCTCATGAGGCAGGGATTCTAGCCACTGGCTGTGCAAGGCATGAGGCCTGTTAGTGATTCTATTTTTTCCTCTGCAGAATGGGTCTTTCTACATTCCAGGTCCTTTCTACCCCAATAAATAATGCGGCGATTCTCTCAGTGAGTTGTACCTTTGGTTTAAACAGCCAACTGTCTCTTAAAAAGGACTTTTGTTTAAAGTCCTTTGAATAAAAAGTCCTTTCAAAAAAATTTTTTTTAATTTTTATTTATAAATCGCATATGTTTACTCTGATCCTGGAACTTTGTCATTTTGACCTTCTCTGCTGATTAAAATATTCTTCATCATCAGCACCTACTGCTCTCCTCTCCTGGTGGTCTCTCCGGAAGGGGTCTTCTCTAGCTCTTCTAGCAGAGGATGGACACTTCCCCTCTACCCCTGTTACCGGACCAACCTTACCTATCCTGCAGGGTCAGGTCGGCCTGGCCTTTTATCTGTTGTTCTCTTCTGAGTGGTTAGATTTCATAGACACCGTGGTTTGCTTTTGTCAGGATTTACCCTGGACTATCAAAACCCTTATCTTGTGCCAGTGAAGCCTAAGAAACAGTCCTGATGAGAGAACCAGGAACTCGAACAGATCATATTTATCTTGAATGTTCCGTCCAAAATGAAGAATACATTTCTGAGGAGCCTCAAGATCTCTCAGAAGGGAAGTTTCACCAACTCTGTCATGTAGGGGCATCAATTCTGATTCTGTATCAATTTTCCTACCTTCCCAGCTAGTAATTCTCTTTCTCAGAAAGCCCACTCTCAACCGTTTCCTCTCTCAAAGGCAGTTGCTCTTAGAGTCTGCACATGGCACTTGGGGCCTGCTGGTGGTTGACTACTGCTCTCTGTACCTTGGGTCTACCAGCTGCGGGGCATCAAGATGAGAACGTCTCTTGTTCTAAGACTTAATATAGTTTGGGGCACATGGTAAGCAATAATCACTTTTTTAGTTGATCCAAGTGTTCGACCTTTCTTAATTATTCTAGTACCACAGTTTACTTGTTCTAAGATTTGTCCTCCCCCCTCATTCTAATATCTCTTGCACTTGATGACATATCCTAGTTTAACTTAAGACAGCATTTCTCTTTCTTAGTCGAATATAAACTATAGTGCATCTTACCCTTGATGAAAGCTAGGTTGCAATTAAATACCCTATTATGGTTACGATTCTGATATTTGAAATCCTCCGGTAGCTCCCTGTGCCCCCACAGTGTAGTAGCTCACCTCTTCGGCATAGTATACAAACCATCTCACCCCCAGAGTTAACCCCGGGGCCTAGTCTCCATCCCCAGGTGATGCTGCCATATCAGCTGTCCATTGTCATGAACTTGCTGTAGTTTCCCGAATGCACTGTGCTGCCTCCTGGCACTTTGAAACTTGACACACTCATCCTCATTCTTTGCTTTGCCCTTGTCTATCACCTCCCCTCAAAATCTGTTCCTAAGTGCCTTTTCCCAGCTCCAACCTACCCTTGGCAGTCTTTTATCTCCCTGTGGTAAAACCTGTCACACTGCACCATGGACATGTCCGTTGTCCTCCTGAGAAGAGAAAAGGGACAGTGAGGGCCCCCCAGCATTTGCAGCTCTAGTGCAGAGCCCCATGCCTGGCTTGCAGGAAATGCCAGATCATGAAGACAAACGGAGATCATCCTCTGGCTAAAACCAGCTCTTCTTTGCCTACCGCAGGGTTGGATCAATAAAGAGCAGCCAGTTATTATTGCTGTTTTTCTAGGGATTTTTTACCCATATATTTCCCAGGTCTTGACTCTTTTTATAGCACTTTAATTCAGGCTTCAACCACTTCTTAGTCTGATCAGGTGAAATCATTTTCCTTCCCATAGCCTCGGTGTATTTCACACCTAGTGAATCTTTTTTGAAAGATCTTATTTATCCATTTGACAGATCACAAGTAGGTAGAGAGGCAGGCAGATACGGGAAGGGGGAAGCAAGCTCCCCGCTGAGCAGAGAGCCCGATGTGGGGCTCCATCCCAGGACCCGGAAATCATGACCTGAGCCGAAGGCAGAGGCCTAAACCACTGAGCCACCCAGGAGCCCCCATCCTGGTAATTTTTAATCAACGTGGATTTGCTGCATCAAATAGTTCCTTCTTCTTCAAATATAAATATATAAATATATTGATCAAGTCACTCGCATGTCTTAGGAGAATGTCATACCTTTAGTAACAAACTTGAAATCTTGGACATTGGTTTTGATTTTTGTTTTGGTTTGATTTGGTTTTGTTTTTGTAATTTTAAAAATCCCTCCAGCCCTTGGCTGTGTCTGACCTGAGGGCTTTCTGCGGTTTCTGCAACAAAACTGTCAGGGCAGCGAAAACTCTCATTGTTTACAGTGGCGCCCCCTTCTGAACACTTTGTTAATAAAAAGCTTTTTTTTTTTTTTTTTTTTTTTTTTTTTTTGGCTATTGTAAATGTGAAACAACAATGAGGTATTTCAAAGAGGTGAACCACAGGTAAATTTCTCTAAGTGTGGGTGAGGGTTACTCAAAAAGGAACTTGACAAGGCTTTTAAAGATACCGACAATCATTATAACATAACGTGACTGATTGTTACCGTGCTCTTAACCTGGCAAACACTTGTTGGCTTCCAAGAAAGACGAACATAGTTGAGATGGTTCTAGCGGCCTTCTAGCACAGGGTCTCATGAGGCAGGGATTCTAGCCACTGGTTGTGAAAGGCATGAGGCCTGTTAGTGATTCTATTTTTTCTTCTGCAAAATGGGTCTTTCTGCATTCCAGGTCCTTTCTACCCCAATAAATAATGCGGCGATTCTCTCAGTGAGTTGTACTTTTGGTTTAAACAGCCAACTGTCTCTTAAAAAGGACTTTTGTTTAAAGTCCTTTAAAAAAAAAGTCCTTTCAAAAAAAAATTTTTTTTTAATTTTTATTTTTTAATCCCATATGTTTACTCTGATCCTGGAACTTTGTCATTTTGACCTTCTCTGCTGATTAAAATATTCTTCATCATCAGCACCTACTGCTCTCCTCTCCTGGTGGTCTCTCCGGAAGGGGTCTTCTCTAGCTCTTCTAGCAGAGGATGGGCACTTCCCCTCTACCCCTGTTGCCAGACCAACCTTACCTATCCTGCAGGGTCAGGTCGGCCTGGCCTTATATCTGTTGTTCTTTTCTGAGTGGTTAGTTTTTCATAGATAACGTGCTTTGCTTTTGTCAGGATTTACCCTGGACTATCAAAACCCTTATCTTGTGCCAGTGAATCCTAAGAAACAGACCTGATGAGAGAACCTGGAACTCGAGCAGATCATATTTATCCTGAATGTTCCGTCCAAAATGAGGAATACATTTCTGAGGAGCCTCAAGATCTCTCAGAAGGGAAGTTTCACCAACTCTGTCACGTAGGGGCATCAATTCTGATTCTGTGTCAATTTTCCTACTTTCCCAGCTAGTAATTCTCTTCCTCAGAAAGCCCACTCTCAACCGTTTCCTCTCTCAAAGGCAGTTGCTCTTAGAGTCTGCACATGGCACTTGGGGCCTGCTTGTTGTTGGCTACTGCCCTCTGTACCTTGGGTCTACCAGCTGCGGGGCATCAAGATGAAATCGTCTCTTGTTCTAAGACTTAATATAGTTTGGGGCACATGGTAAGCAATAATCACTTTTTTAGTTGATCCAAGTGTTCGACCTTTCTTAATTATTCTAGTACCACAGTTTACTTGTTCTAAGATTTGTCCTCCCCCCCCATTCTAATAACTCTTGCACTTGATGACATATCCTAGTTTAACTGACAGCATTTCTCTTTCTTAGTCGAACATAAACTATAGTGCATCTTACCCTTGATGAAAGCTAGGTTGCATTTAAATACTCTATTATGGTTACGATTCTGATTTTTGAAATCCTCCGGTAGCTCCCTGTGCCCCCACAGTGTAGTACCTCACCTTCTCGGCATAGTATACAAACCAGCTCACCCCCAGTGTTAACCCCGGGGCTCAGCCTCCATCCTCAGGTGATGCTGCCAGATTAGCTGCCCGTTGTCCTGAACTTGCTGTAGATTCCCGAATGCACTGTGCTGCCTCCTGGCACTTTGAAAGTGACACACTCATCCCCATTCTTCGCTTTGCCCTTGTCTATCACCTCCCCTCAAAATCTGTTCCTAAGTGCCTTTTCCCAGCTCCAACCTACCCTTGGCAGTCTTTTATCTCCCTGTGGTAAAACCTGTCACACTGCACCATGGACATGCCCATTGTCCCCCTGAGAAGAGAAAAGGGACAGTGAGGGCCCGCCAGCATTTGCAGCTCTAGAGCAGAGCCCCATGCCTGGCTTGCAGGAAATGCCAGATCATGAAGACAAACGGAGATCATCCTCTGGCTAAAACCAGCTCTTCTTTGCCTACCGCAGGGTTGGATCAATAAAGAGCAGCCAGTTATTATTGCTGTTTTTCTAGGGATTTTTTACCCATATATTTCCCAGGTCTTGACTCTTTTTATAGCACTTTAATTCAGGCTTCAACCACTTCTTAGTCTGATCAGGTGAAATCATTTTCCTTCCCATAGCCTCGGTGTATTTCACACCTAGTGAATCTTTTTTGAAAGATCTTATTTATCCATTTGACAGATCACAAGTAGGTAGAGAGGCAGGCAGATACGGGAAGGGGGAAGCAAGCTCCCCGCTGAGCAGAGAGCCCGATGTGGGGCTCCATCCCAGGACCCGGAAATCATGACCTGAGCCGAAGGCAGAGGCCTAAACCACTGAGCCACCCAGGAGCCCCCATCCTGGTAATTTTTAATCAACGTGGATTTGCTGCATCAAATAGTTCCTTCTTCTTCAAATATAAATATATAAATATATTGATCAAGTCACTCGCATGTCTTAGGAGAATGTCATACCTTTAGTAACAAACTTGAAATCTTGGACATTGGTTTTGATTTTTGTTTTGGTTTGATTTGGTTTTGTTTTTGTAATTTTAAAAATCCCTCCAGCCCTTGGCTGTGTCTGACCTGAGGGCTTTCTGCGGTTTCTGCAACAAAACTGTCAGGGCAGCGAAAACTCTCATTGTTTACAGTGGCGCCCCCTTCTGAACACTTTGTTAATAAAAAGCTTTTTTTTTTTTTTTTTTTTTTTTTTTTTTGGCTATTGTAAATGTGAAACAACAATGAGGTATTTCAAAGAGGTGAACCACAGGTAAATTTCTCTAAGTGTGGGTGAGGGTTACTCAAAAAGGAACTTGACAAGGCTTTTAAAGATACCGACAATCATTATAACATAACGTGACTGATTGTTACCGTGCTCTTAACCTGGCAAACACTTGTTGGCTTCCAAGAAAGACGAACATAGTTGAGATGGTTCTAGCGGCCTTCTAGCACAGGGTCTCATGAGGCAGGGATTCTAGCCACTGGTTGTGAAAGGCATGAGGCCTGTTAGTGATTCTATTTTTTCTTCTGCAAAATGGGTCTTTCTGCATTCCAGGTCCTTTCTACCCCAATAAATAATGCGGCGATTCTCTCAGTGAGTTGTACTTTTGGTTTAAACAGCCAACTGTCTCTTAAAAAGGACTTTTGTTTAAAGTCCTTTAAAAAAAAAGTCCTTTCAAAAAAAAATTTTTTTTTAATTTTTATTTTTTAATCCCATATGTTTACTCTGATCCTGGAACTTTGTCATTTTGACCTTCTCTGCTGATTAAAATATTCTTCATCATCAGCACCTACTGCTCTCCTCTCCTGGTGGTCTCTCCGGAAGGGGTCTTCTCTAGCTCTTCTAGCAGAGGATGGGCACTTCCCCTCTACCCCTGTTGCCAGACCAACCTTACCTATCCTGCAGGGTCAGGTCGGCCTGGCCTTATATCTGTTGTTCTTTTCTGAGTGGTTAGTTTTTCATAGATAACGTGCTTTGCTTTTGTCAGGATTTACCCTGGACTATCAAAACCCTTATCTTGTGCCAGTGAATCCTAAGAAACAGACCTGATGAGAGAACCTGGAACTCGAGCAGATCATATTTATCCTGAATGTTCCGTCCAAAATGAGGAATACATTTCTGAGGAGCCTCAAGATCTCTCAGAAGGGAAGTTTCACCAACTCTGTCACGTAGGGGCATCAATTCTGATTCTGTGTCAATTTTCCTACTTTCCCAGCTAGTAATTCTCTTCCTCAGAAAGCCCACTCTCAACCGTTTCCTCTCTCAAAGGCAGTTGCTCTTAGAGTCTGCACATGGCACTTGGGGCCTGCTTGTTGTTGGCTACTGCCCTCTGTACCTTGGGTCTACCAGCTGCGGGGCATCAAGATGAAATCGTCTCTTGTTCTAAGACTTAATATAGTTTGGGGCACATGGTAAGCAATAATCACTTTTTTAGTTGATCCAAGTGTTCGACCTTTCTTAATTATTCTAGTACCACAGTTTACTTGTTCTAAGATTTGTCCTCCCCCCCCATTCTAATAACTCTTGCACTTGATGACATATCCTAGTTTAACTGACAGCATTTCTCTTTCTTAGTCGAACATAAACTATAGTGCATCTTACCCTTGATGAAAGCTAGGTTGCATTTAAATACTCTATTATGGTTACGATTCTGATTTTTGAAATCCTCCGGTAGCTCCCTGTGCCCCCACAGTGTAGTACCTCACCTTCTCGGCATAGTATACAAACCAGCTCACCCCCAGTGTTAACCCCGGGGCTCAGCCTCCATCCTCAGGTGATGCTGCCAGATTAGCTGCCCGTTGTCCTGAACTTGCTGTAGATTCCCGAATGCACTGTGCTGCCTCCTGGCACTTTGAAAGTGACACACTCATCCCCATTCTTCGCTTTGCCCTTGTCTATCACCTCCCCTCAAAATCTGTTCCTAAGTGCCTTTTCCCAGCTCCAACCTACCCTTGGCAGTCTTTTATCTCCCTGTGGTAAAACCTGTCACACTGCACCATGGACATGCCCATTGTCCCCCTGAGAAGAGAAAAGGGACAGTGAGGGCCCGCCAGCATTTGCAGCTCTAGAGCAGAGCCCCATGCCTGGCTTGCAGGAAATGCCAGATCATGAAGACAAACGGAGATCATCCTCTGGCTAAAACCAGCTCTTCTTTGCCTACCGCAGGATCTGCTTCAATACAGAGCAGCCCGTTATTATTGCTGTTTTTCTAGGGATTTTTTACCCATATATTTCCCAGGTCTTGACTCTTTTTATAGCACTTTAATTCAGGCTTCAACCACTTCCTAGTCAGATCAGGTGAAATCATTTTCCTTCCCATAGCCTCGGTGTATTTCACACCTAGTGAATCTTTTTTGAAAGATCTTATTTACCCATTTGACAGATCAAAAGTAGGTAGAGAGGCAGGCAGAGAGAGGGGTGGGGGAGCAGGCTCCCCGCTGAGCAGAGAGCCCGATGTGGGGCTCCATCCTAGGACCCTGAAATCATGACCTGAGCCGAAGGCAGAGGCCTAAACCACTGAGCCACCCAGGAGCCCCCATATCTCGTAATTTTTAATCAACGTGCAAAAAGTATTGTACATATTTATGAAGTTCAAACAAATTCTGTGAAACCGTAGATGGACTTAAAGATACTATTATGTATCAAATATTGTAAAAATTAAGCAAGGAAATAGCAAACATAAAATAACCAAAGCATACAAACTTGGGTAGATACAATAGGTGTGATCATGTTCTACTTCATAAAGAGATGAGTTAATAGATAAATAGAAGTAACTAGACTTTTTAGACGTTAATAAAACTTTGCCTGTTATTTCGTAGCTATATAAAATATATGGTTTTCTAACAAAAACGCTTATCTTAAAAATATTTAAAAATAAATTTCAGGCTACTCATAAGGTTCTATTTACTTTTCCACTGAAGGAAAAGCTGGTTGTTGTAGTTGTAGTTGTTTGTTTGTTTTAGTCTCCTCCTAGTTTTTATTACTATAATGTGGAATGAGGAATGTTAAATTGAAAAGTGAATTATTTTATAGACAAAATTCATTACTTGATTCACTTCCTGGTACAGCAGATGGAACTCCTGAAAACATGCCCTTTTGCCTTACAGAAGAGTAACAGTTATGCTTACTTCTGAAACATGCTTGGTGGTGGCCCTAAATAGTGACACCATACTAAACATTTTGAATATTTGCAATTAATTTTCATAGTCAAAGGGCTCCAAAAGGCACTGCTAGTCTCTTAGTAGGTATTTCAATAAAGCTAAAAGTTGCCTGACTGTTTAAAAATATTAACAAGGCACAAAACATGGCAGAAGTATTGTCCTCAGATATTATTTTTTTCCATATGCTCCTGATTCCAGACATGACAAGTTATTTTTTAAAATTTTTTTATAAAAGATTTTATTTATTTCCTTGACAGAGATCACAAGTAGGCAGGGAGGGTCAGGCAGAGTGAGAGGGGGGAAGCAGGCTCCCTGATGAGCTGAGGGCCCGATGTGGGACTCGATCCAAGGATTCTGGGATCATGACCTGAGCCGAAGGCAGAGGCTTTAACCCACTGAGCCACCCAGGTGCCCCCATGACAAGTTTTTTTTTTTTTAAAGATTTTATTTATTTATTTGACAGAGAGAGAGATTACAAGTAGGCAGAGAGGCAGGCAAAGAGAGAGAGGAGGTAGCAGGCTCCCCGTTGAGCAGAGAGCCCAATGTGGGGCTCCATCCCAGGACCCTGAGATCATGACCTGAGCTGAAGGCAGCGGCTTAACCCACAAGCCACCCAGCAACCCGACAAGTTATTTTTGATAGATATATATAGAATGTATTTTCCAGTTATAAGAAAAATGGTTCTGCTCTTTTTAACCTTTTTTAAAAATTACATAATTTTTTTAAATTTAAATTTCATTTTTTAATGTTTTACCTTTCTTTTCTTTTTTTAAAAAAGATTTTATTTATTTATTTGACAGACAGAGATCACAAGTCGGCAGAGAGACAGGCAGAGAGAGAGGGAGAGAGAAGCAGGCTTCCTGCAGAGCAGAGAGCCCGATGCAGGGCTCAATTCCAGGACCCTGAGATCATGACCCAAGCCGAAGGCAGCAGCCCAAACCACTGAGCCACCCAGGCACCCCAATGTTTTACTTTTCAATATACTACTTAGAATATAAACCCTATTCCATTTTGTAAGAAGGTTACCATTTAAAAAATGGTAATTTTCTCATTGTGTCTTCCCCTCTCATTGCTTTATTTTGAATAAAACATTTCACAATAAACATAACTGATGCTTTCCTTTTGATGGTCCCTCTGTTGGGCATATTGTATATGAGCCATGACAATTAGTTTTACAACATTTATTCATGTTTGTTGATATGTTTTATCATAACTAATTTTCCCTCCCTTATCTAGATTCCCCAGCTTTCAGACAGGTGGACACTTAATAAACCATACCCAAGGGATGTATCAAGTACTTCTTAGACATTCTCTCAGATCCTTGAGGTCTCATTTTGCCTAGGGATTTGCAATAAGTTCTGCCAGAGGCACCACTGTGACAACTGATGTCCATGGTCTATCTCCTGCTAAGCTCAAGAGGTCACTGGTTTCCAAGTTTATCTATACAATTAATGCACTCCATCAAGTTCTTTTTTTTTTAATATTAACAAACTTATTTTAAAGTTTATATGGAGAGGCAAAGACTCACAATAGTCAACATAGTGTTGAAGGAGAACAAAGACTGAGGACTGACTCAAAGTTTACCATAACGATGGGGCGCCTGGTTGGCTCAGTGGGTTAAGCTTCTGCCTTTGGCTCAGGTCATGATCCCAGGGGCCTGGGATCAAGTCCCGTATTGGGCTCTCTGCTCAGCAGGGAGCCTGCTTCTCATTTCTCTCTCTGTCTGTCTCTCTGCCTATTTGTGATCTCTCTCTCTGTCAAATAAATAAATAAAATCTTTAAAAAAAGTATACCATAACGATAATTGGAAGCAAGATATTGTAATACCACAGAAAGACTAGATTAAAGGAACAGAATATATATTATCAATTATATTTTATATTTAATATAAAAGCAAATCAATACAAGAGAGCAAAATACAACCTTTTAAACAAATGGTTCTGGAGTAATGGTGAAGCTAAATGTAAAAATATAAAATAAAAATAAAATAAATAATAAAATAAAATAAATCCAGGCAGATATCATACACTCTTCACAAAAATTAACTCAGATTAAATTATAAACCTAAACATGAAACATGTAGAAGGTAATATAGAAGAAAATTTAAATGACCTTGGTTTTGGAAATAACTTTAGCTACAAAAGCACAAGCACTGAATTTAAAAATGTCTACTCTGTGAAACAATGCCAAGAGAATGAAAAGGCAAAGCACAGACTGTGAGAAAAAATTTGCAAAATACACATCTGGCAAAGGACAGTTAATCAAAAAGACACAAAGACCCCTTAAAACTCAACAATCGTGGAAAAACCTGATTAAAAATGAGCCAAAGACCTTAGCAGATACCTCACAAAAGAAAATATTACAGATGGCAAATAAGCATATAAAAAGATGCTTCACATCATATGTCATCAGGAAAATGCAAATTAAAACAAAAAAGAGACACCAGTACATACCCAGAATCCAGAACACTGACAACAGAACACGAAATGTTGGTGAGGATGTGGAGCAACAGGAATGTTCTTCCATGTCTATTGAGAATAAAGAATGGAAAACAACTTGGCAGTTTCTTACAAAACTAAACATATTCTTGCCAGATGATTCAGCAGTAGCAGTTCTTGGTATTTATCCAAAGAAGATGAAACCTATACCCACAAAGATGTCTATAGCAGTTTTATTCATTACTGACAAAAGCTTGGAAGCAACCAAGATATCCTTTCATAGGTGAAAGTTCAAATAAAGGGTAGTACATGCAAACAATGGAATCTTATTTAATGCTAGAGAAATGAATTACCAAGCCATGAAAAGATATGGATATAAATATTTAATAAATATTTGATTTTAGGCTTCTACCAGTCTATCAATAGTATTAGTATATTTTAACAGTGAATGCTCAGCATTCACGAATTTACCTAATAAAATATTTGGGGTTCAATATTTGAAATACTTCAACCTCTATGATTATATTCCTAATAATTTTGAATTGGGGTAAATAAACCTTAATTTTTTGTAACTTGTTTCTTATTGCAAAAGAGCTCAATGAAATTTTAGAAAATAAAAATTTACAAAAAAAAAGTTTAGTTTACTATTGCCAAATAATTTAAAACTTTACCTTATATTCAAATACATATATTTTTCTAAATGGATTTATAGGCTACTAAAACCAAAAACTTTTAGTTATACTAGATTTCATATCATGCCATCAATGCCAGAAAGCCATCTGGCGATGACTTGTCTTAAATAGAGTTAAGATGGGTGTTATTACAATGCAAGATGGAAACAAAGATAGTATAACAATTGAGTGTTACATAACTTTTCTGTTTTGATCAAGTTACTAATCTACAAAAGGCTTTTATCGGTGACACACTTGGGAATTTTTTTTTTTTTTAAAGATTTTATTTATTTATTTGAAAGGCAGAGATTACAAGTAGGCAGAGAGACAGGCAGAGAGAGAGAGGAGGAAGCAGGCTCCCCGCTGAGCAGAGAGCCCGATGCGGGGCTCGATCCCAGGACTCTGAGACCATGACCTGGGCCGAAGGCAGAGGCTTTAACCCACTGAGCCACCCAGGCGACCCCACACTTGGGAATTTAACAAAACTTTTAAACTAGCATGTGCGACTCATTCCTAGAAAACAACACAATCAATAACACTTTCTTTAGATGAAATCATGACTATTTCTCCATTTGAATAAAAAAGGGAGCAACCCCAATAAGTTTATTGAACATGAAAAGTTGAAATGCTATAATGCTCCTAAGGAATTAAATGGTCCAGTCATGAATTACAAAAAAAGGATATAAATTACCAAAGTGATTGTATAATTGGAATGTACAACTGCCCATTATCGTTCAATAGTGTAGGCTTGTACAAGAACTCTATAAAAGAACTCCACTTCTAAACCGTGGAAAATATGTTCCCTTTCCCCCTATACACAACTATTAAGCCATTCATTTAGCTTTTAAAATATCCACTTAATACAGGCTTTTTACTCGTTTGCACAAATACCCAGGAAGTGAAGGAGGGTGTTATACAAATATTAAAGGAAAAGATTGCTCTAGGCAGAGCAAGTAAGTATATAGACTTTGTGTGAACAGCTGGTCTGTTACTTTTGAGGAAAAACAAGGAGGCCAATGAGGAGTTCATAGTGGTGGAGAGAGGAAGAACGTATTGATGTATGACCCTCTAGTACATTGAAACGCCTTCAGTTTTTATTTAATATGAAAGGGGAATATACCAAAAGACTTTCAACAGCAGAATAAAATCATCTGACTTGATTTTTAGGTTAAGTTGCTGTACCAAAATAAATTTGCAGGGAGAAAGGAGTGCAGTATGTGTGGAAGTGGGGTTATCCATCAAGTCAATAATTCAGGAACATATGATGGTGTTTTTAGCATACTGGGTGGTAATAGAAGTGGTGAGGTATGGTTTTTATTTTGTATCTATTTTGATGGTGAATATTCTGGTGAACAGGATGGGGTATGTGCAGGACAGACAATATCAACATTTATTAAATCTGCACAAACAGAAGGGTGGAGTCTTCATTCCCTGATATGGAGAGAATTCTGAGTTCAAATGTTCTTTCTGATTAAATGGCATAGTGATGATGAGGATTTAGTCAGACAGTGAAAGAGAGCAGTAAGCATAGTGTTAAGCGGTAAGACATTATAATACATTTGAACATCAAAAAAAGTTGTGTTGGATCACCCGTTTATGTGAGTAAATAAATAAATAAAGCTTCCTGGGGTTCTGATAGAGGTAAAGAAGACTACTATATGATCCAAAGGGGCACGTGCACCAAATGTTGATAGCAGCAATATCCACAATAGCCAAACTATGGAAAGAACCTAGATGCCCATCAACAAATGAATGGTATATATTTCAAATTCAAGTCAGAGATGAAAGAAACATCTGGACTCTGTCCTCAGGTACAGGCAGTATTCTGAACTGAGGCTAGAACCAGAGACCATTCTAATGAAAGGCCTCCACAGGTGGGCTCCGACTCAGTTTCCTGTATGTATATTCATTCATGAAATCGCTCTGCGGGTCAACATGCAGAACAAAACCATTTAATAAAAGTGACAATGAGGAGAGGAAAGGGAGGCCAGAAGGCTTGTGAATGTGGAGAGAGGAGGAGCCAGGGGAGGAGGGGGGAGGGGCGGCGGAAAAACTGAGAATGCCTCCCTGTGCTCCTTGCTGCCAGGGAGGTCTGAGGGACTAGTTTCTACCTGGGATCCCAAGTCCAGTACAAAAGTGGCGGGGCCACAGCTCGGGATGAGGGAAGGGGGTCCTCGGCACACGCGCGTGAAGGTGCCAAACGAAGGGGGCTATTGCGCTCGCTGCGGGGGGCACCTCGCCTGGCTCCATCCCCGGCCCGACCCCGTGGGGACCCGGGTGTGGCGCGTCGTCCGGGGTGGTCCCGCTGCCCCGGGGGTCGCGGGAGGCTGGGTCCCGACACCCCCGCGAGCTCGCGGCCCGCGCTTTCTGCTCCAGGTGAGGGCGCAGCGCGGTGTCACTTTACCTGCTCGCAGAGGGTCGTCCTGAGAAGCCATGGGGCAGGGCGGGGCAGCGGGCCGTGGGAGCGGGACAGTGCGGCCTCAGGAGCTGGGCTGGAGCGCGGGAGTGCGGGTGTCCTGCAGTGCGGACTGGGCTGCAGCAGAGCACGGCGGAGCTGCGCCCCTCCTCCTCCAGATCCTCCACCTCCTCTCAGACTCTCCGCTGCGTCCTCCTCAGCTAGCTCACTCCCGGATACTGCAATTAGCAAAGCCCCTTCTCCGGACCGCCCACACCCTCGCCCACCTCCCCCTCCGGCCTGAGACACGGGCCCAGGGCACGGGCACCGGGAAAGCCCGGGGGCTTGCGAGGGTGGCCAGCGCCAGCGCTGAGCGGCCTCCTAGCCTGGCTCCCCGAGCGGGTGTCCACCTGCTGCCTGGCTGCAAAAAGATCATCAGCCCTAAACCCCGGCTGCACTCTCGGGTCACTTCGCTGGCTTCCTGATTGTGCCCAAAGCCGGGAACCAGCTTCCCCAGCACAGGCCTGGGCTGAGATGCTTGCCCGCGATCTGTTTAAGCAGTCTCCTCCTCTCCAGGCAGGGTCCGCCATTGCATGATGGCACCCACGAATCACTTAGACCTGGATGTTATGGTTTTTTGTTTCTTTTTTGGTTATTGGTTATTACATGACCTCCATGGTAGGGGATCCACAAAGGGAGTGAAAAGAGGACGCCTGATGCATACGCATATGGCCATTCTAGAAAAAGAGCTTGGGGTTCTCTGGGAAGCGGGGCATTGGTCCTTGCGCTATGGTTTTGCTGCATCAAATAGTTCCTTCTTCTTCAAATATAAATATATAAATATATTGATCAAGTCACTCGCATGTCTTAGGAGAATGTCATACCTTTAGTAGCAAACTTGAAATCTTGGACATTGGTTTTGATTTTTGTTTTGGTTTGATTTGGTTCGGTTTTTGTAATTTTAAAAATCCCTCCAGCCCTTGGCTCTGTCTGACTTGAGTGCTTTCTGCTGTTTCTGCAACAAAACTGTCAGGGCAGCGAAAACTCTCATTGTTTACACTGGCGCCCCCTTCTGAACACTTTGTTAATACAAAGCTTTTTTTTTGTTTGTTTGTTTTGGCTATTGTAAATGTGAAACAACAATGAGGTATTTCAAAGAGGTGAACCACAGGTAAATTTCTCTAAGTGTGGGTGAGGGTTACTCAAAAAGGAACTTGACAAGGCTTTTAAAGATACCGACAATCATTATAACATAACGTGACTGATTGTAACCCTGCTCTTAACTGGGCAAAGACTTGTTGGCTTCCAAGAAAGACGAACATAGTTGAGATGGTTCTAGCGGCCTTCTAGCACAGGGTCTCATGAGGCAGGGATTCTAGCCACTGGCTGTGCAAGGCATGAGGCCTGTTAGTGATTCTATTTTTTCCTCTGCAGAATGGGTCTTTCTACATTCCAGGTCCTTTCTACCCCAATAAATAATGCGGCGATTCTCTCAGTGAGTTGTACCTTTGGTTTAAACAGCCAACTGTCTCTTAAAAAGGACTTTTGTTTAAAGTCCTTTAAAAAAAAAGTCCTTTCAAAAAATTTTTTTTAATTTTTATTTATAAATCGCATATGTTTACTCTGATCCTGGAACTTTGTCATTTTGACCTTCTCTGCTGATTAAAATATTCTTCATCATCAGCACCTACTGCTCTCCTCTCCTGGTGGTCTCTCCGGAAGGGGTCTTCTCTAGCTCTTCTAGCAGAGGATGGACACTTCCCCTCTACCCCTGTTACCGGACCAACCTTACCTATCCTGCAGGGTCAGGTCGGCCTGGCCTTTTATCTGTTGTTCTCTTCTGAGTGGTTAGATTTCATAGACACCGTGGTTTGCTTTTGTCAGGATTTACCCTGGACTATCAAAACCCTTATCTTGTGCCAGTGAAGCCTAAGAAACAGTCCTGATGAGAGAACCAGGAACTCGAACAGATCATATTTATCCTGAATGTTCCGTCCAAAATGAAGAATACATTTCTGAGGAGCCTCAAGATCTCTGAGAAGGGAAGTTTCACCAACTCTGTCACGTAGGGGCATCAATTCTGATTCTGTGTCAATTTTCCTACCTTCCCAGCTAGTAATTCTCTTTCTCAGAAAGCCCACTCTCAACCGTTTCCTCTCTCAAAGGCAGTTGCTCTTAGAGTCTGCACATGGCACTTGGGGCCTGCTTGTTGTTGGCTACTGCCCTCTGTACCTTGGGTCTACCAGCTGCGGGGCATCAAGATGAAATCGTCTCTTGTTCTAAGACTTAATATAGTTTGGGGCACATGGTAAGCAATAATCACTTTTTTAGTTGATCCAAGTGTTCGACCTTTCTTAATTATTCTAGTACCACAGTTTACTTGTTCTAAGATTTGTCCTCCCCCCCCATTCTAATAACTCTTGCACTTGATGACATATCCTAGTTTAACTGACAGCATTTCTCTTTCTTAGTCGAACATAAACTATAGTGCATCTTACCCTTGATGAAAGCTAGGTTGCATTTAAATACTCTATTATGGTTACGATTCTGATTTTTGAAATCCTCCGGTAGCTCCCTGTGCCCCCACAGTGTAGTACCTCACCTTCTCGGCATAGTATACAAACCAGCTCACCCCCAGTGTTAACCCCGGGGCTCAGCCTCCATCCCCAGGTGATGCTGCCAGATCAGCTGCCCGTTGTCCTGAACTTGCTGTAGATTCCCGAATGCACTGTGCTGCCTCCTGGCACTTTGAAACTTGACACACTCATCCCCATTCTTCGCTTTGCCCTTGTCTATCACCTCCCCTCAAAATCTGTTCCTAAGTGCCTTTTCCCAGCTCCAACCTACCCTTGGCAGTCTTTTATCTCCCTGTGGTAAAACCTGTCACACTGCACCATGGACATGCCCATTGTCCCCCTGAGAAGAGAAAAGGGACAGTGAGGGCCCGCCAGCATTTGCAGCTCTAGTGCAGAGCCCCATGCCTGGCTTGCAGGAAATGCCAGATCATGAAGACAAACGGAGATCATCCTCTGGCTAAAACCAGCTCTTCTTTGCCTACCGCAGGATCTGCTTCAATACAGAGCAGCCCGTTATTATTGCTGTTTTTCTAGGGATTTTTTACCCATATATTTCCCAGGTCTTGACTCTTTTTGTAGCACTTTAATTCAGGCTTCAACCACTTCCTAGTCAGATCAGGTGAAATCATTTTCCTTCCCATAGCCTCGGTGTATTTCACACCTAGTGAATCTTTTTTGAAAGATCTTATTTACCCATTTGACAGATCAAAAGTAGGTAGAGAGGCAGGCAGAGAGAGGGGTGGGGGAGCAGGCTCCCCGCTGAGCAGAGAGCCCGATGTGGGGCTCCATCCTAGGACCCTGAAATCATGACCTGAGCCGAAGGCAGAGGCCTAAACCACTGAGCCACCCAGGAGCCCCCATATCTCGTAATTTTTAATCAACGTGCAAAAAGTTTTGTACATATTTATGAAGTTCAAACAAATTCTGTGAAACCGTAGATGGACTTAAAGATACTATTATGTATCAAATATTGTAAAAATTAAGCAAGGAAATAGCAAACATAAAATAACCAAAGCATACAAACTTGGGTAGATACAATAGGTGTGATCATGTTCTACTTCATAAAGAGATGAGTTAATAGATAAATAGAAGTAACTAGACTTTTTAGACGTTAATAAAACTTTGCCTGTTATTTCGTAGCTATATAAAATATATGGTTTTCTAACAAAAACGCTTATCTTAAAAATATTTAAAAATAAATTTCAGGCTACTCATAAGGTTCTATTTACTTTTCCACTGAAGGAAAAGCTGGTTGTTGTAGTTGTAGTTGTTTGTTTGTTTTAGTCTCCTCCTAGTTTTTATTATTATAATGTGGAATGAGGAATGTTAAATTGAAAAGTGAATTATTTTATAGACAAAATTCATTACTTGATTCACTTCCTGGTACAGCAGATGGAACTCCTGAAAACATGCCCTTTTGCCTTACAGAAGAGTAACAGTTATGCTTACTTCTGAAACATGCTTGGTGGTGGCCCTAAATAGTGACACCATACTAAACATTTTGAATATTTGCAATTAATTTTCATAGTCATAGGGCTCCAAAAGGCACTGCTAGTCTCTTAGTAGGTATTTCTTTTTTTTTTTTTTTAAAGATTTTATTTTATTATTATTTATTTGACAGAGAGAAATCACAAGTAGGCAGAGAGGCAGGCAGAGAGAGAGAGGGAAGCAGGCTCTCTGCTGAGCAGAGATCCCGATGCGGGACTCGATCCCAGGACTCTGAGATCATGACCTGAGCCGAAGGCAGTGGCGTAACCCACTGAGCCACCCAGGCGCCCCGCTTAGTAGGTATTTCAATAAAGCTAAAAGTTGCCTGACTGTTTAAAAATATTAACAAGGCACAAAACATGGCAGAAGTATTGTCCTCAGATATTATTTTTTTCCATATGCTCCTGATTCCAGACATGACACGTTATTTTTTAAAATTTTTTTATAAAAGATTTTATTTATTTCCTTGACAGAGATCACAAGTAGGCAGGGTCAGGCAGAGTGAGAGGGGGGAAGCAGGCTCCCTGATGAGCTGAGGGCCCGATGTGGGACTCGATCCAAGGATTCTGGGATCATGACCTGAGCCGAAGGCAGAGGCTTTAACCCACTGAGCCACCCAGGTGCCCCCATGACAAGTTTTTTTTTTTTAAAGATTTTATTTATTTATTTGACAGAGAGAGAGATTACAAGTAGGCAGAGAGGCAGGCAAAGAGAGAGAGGAGGTAGCAGGCTCCCCGTTGAGCAGAGAGCCCAATGTGGGGCTCCATCCCAGGACCCTGAGATCATGACCTGAGCTGAAGGCAGCGGCTTAACCCACAAGCCACCCAGCAACCCGACAAGTTATTTTTGATAGATATATATAGAATGTATTTTCCAGTTATAAGAAAAATGGTTCTGCTCTTTTTAACCTTTTTTAAAAATTACATAATTTTTTTAAATTTAAATTTCATTTTTTAATGTTTTACCTTTCTTTTCTTTTTTTAAAAAAGATTTTATTTATTTATTTGACAGACAGACATCACAAGTCGGCAGAGAGACAGGCAGAGAGAGAGGGAGAGAGAAGCAGGCTTCCTGCAGAGCAGAGAGCCCGATGCAGGGCTCAATTCCAGGACCCTGAGATCATGACCCAAGCCGAAGGCAGCAGCCCAAACCACTGAGCCACCCAGGCACCCCAATGTTTTACTTTTCAATATACTACTTAGAATATAAACCCTATTCCATTTTGTAAGAAGGTTACCATTTAAAAAATGGTAATTTTCTCATTGTGTCTTCCCCTCTCATTGCTTTATTTTGAATAAAACATTTCACAATAAACATAACTGATGCTTTCCTTTTGATGGTCCCTCTGTTGGGCATATTGTATATGAGCCATGACAATTAGTTTTACAACATTTATTCATGTTTGTTGATATGTTTTATCATAACTAATTTTCCCTCCCTTATCTAGATTCCCCAGCTTTCAGACAGGTGGACACTTAATAAACCATACCCAAGGGATGTATCAAGTACTTCTTAGACATTCTCTCAGATCCTTGAGGTCTCATTTTGCCTAGGGATTTGCAATAGGTTCTGCCAGAGGCACCACTGTGACAACTGATGTCCATGGTCTATCTCCTGCTAAGCTCAAGAGGTCACTGGTTTCCAAGTTTATCTATACAATTAATGCACTCCATCAAGTTCTTTTTTTTTTAATATTAACAAACTTATTTTAAAGTTTATATGGAGAGGCAAAGACTCACAATAGTCAACATAGGTGTTGAAGGAGAAAAAAGACTGAGGACTGACTTCAAAGTTTACCATAAGGATGGGGCGCCTGGTTGGCTCAGTGGGTTAAGCTTCTGCCTTTGGCTCAGGTCATGATCCCAGGGGCCTGGGATCAAGTCCCGTATTGGGCTCTCTGCTCAGCAGGGAGCCTGCTTCTCCTCATTTCTCTCTCTGTCTGTCTCTCTGCCTATTTGTGATCTCTCTCTCTGTCAAATAAATAAATAAAATCTTTAAAAAAAGTATACCATAACGATAATTGGAAGCAAGATATTGTAATACCACAGAAAGACTAGATTAAAGGAACAGAATATATATTATCAATTATATTTTATATTTAATATAAAAGCAAATCAATACAAGAGAGCAAAATACAACCTTTTAAACAAATGGTTCTGGAGTAATGGTGAAGCTAAAGGTAAAAATATAAAATAAAAATAAAATAAATAATAAAATAAAATAAATCCAGGCAGATATCATACACTCTTCACAAAAATTAACTCAGATTAAATTATAAACCTAAACATGAAACATGTAGAAGGTAATATAGAAGAAAATTTAAATGACCTTGGTTTTGGAAATAACTTTAGCTACAAAAGCACAAGCACTGAATTTAAAAATGTCTACTCTGTGAAACAATGCCAAGAGAATGAAAAGGCAAAGCACAGACTGTGAGAAAAAATTTGCAAAATACACATCTGGCAAAGGACAGTTAATCAAAAAGACACAAAGACCCCTTAAAACTCAACAATCGTGGAAAAACCTGATTAAAAATGAGCCAAAGACCTTAGCAGATACCTCACAAAAGACAATATTACAGATGGCAAATAAGCATATAAAAAGATGCTTCACATCATATGTCATCAGGAAAATGCAAATTAAAACAAAAAAGAGACACCAGTACATACCCAGAATCCAGAACACTGACAACAGAACACGAAATGTTGGTGAGGATGTGGAGCAACAGGAATGTTCTTCCATGTCTATTGAGAATAAAGAATGGAAAACAACTTGGCAGTTTCTTACAAAACTAAACATATTCTTGCCAGATGATTCAGCAGTAGCAGTTCTTGGTATTTATCCAAAGAAGATGAAACCTATACCCACAAAGATGTCTATAGCAGTTTTATTCATTACTGACAAAAGCTTGGAAGCAACCAAGATATCCTTTCATAGGTGAAAGTTCAAATAAAGGGTAGTACATGCAAACAATGGAATCTTATTTAATGCTAGAGAAATGAATTACCAAGCCATGAAAAGATATGGATATAAATATTTAATAAATATTTGATTTTAGGCTTCTACCAGTCTATCAATAGTATTAGTATATTTTAACAGTGAATGCTCAGCATTCACGAATTTACCTAATAAAATATTTGGGGTTCAATATTTGAAATACTTCAACCTCTATGATTATATTCCTAATAATTTTGAATTGGGGTAAATAAACCTTAATTTTTTGTAACTTGTTTCTTATTGCAAAAGAGCTCAATGAAATTTTAGAAAATAAAAATTTACAAAAAAAAAGTTTAGTTTACTATTGCCAAATAATTTAAAACTTTACCTTATATTCAAATACATATATTTTTCTAAATGGATTTATAGGCTACTAAAACCAAAAACTTTTAGTTATACTAGATTTCATATCATGCCATCAATGCCAGAAAGCCATCTGGCGATGACTTGTCTTAAATAGAGTTAAGATGGGTGTTATTACAATGCAAGATGGAAACAAAGATAGTATAACAATTGAGTGTTACATAACTTTTCTGTTTTGATCAAGTTACTAATTTCCAAAAGGCTTTTATCGGTGACACACTTGGGAATTTAACAAAACTTTTAAACTGGCATGTGCGACTCATTCCTAGAAAACAACACAATCAATAACACTTTCTTTAGATGAAATCATGACTATTTCTCCATTTGAATAAAAAAGGGAGCAACCCCAATAAGTTTATTGAACATGAAAAGTTGAAATGCTATAATGCTCCTAAGGAATTAAATGGTCCAGTCATGAATTACAAAAAAAGGATATAAATTACCAAAGTGATTGTATAATTGGAATGTACAACTGCCCATTATCGTTCAATAGTGTAGGCTTGTACAAGAACTCTATAAAAGAACTCCACTTCTAAACCGTGGAAAATATGTTCCCTTTCCCCCTATATACAACTATTAAGCCATTCATTTAGCTTTTAAAATATCCACTTAATACAGGCTTTTTACTCATTTGCACAAACACCCAGGAAGTGAAGGAGGGTGTTATACAAATATTAAAGGAAAAGATTGCTCTAGGCAGAGCAAGTAAGTATATAGACTTTGTGTGAACAGCTGGTCTGTTACTTTTGAGGAAAAACAAGGAGGCCAATGAGGAGTTCATAGTGGTGGAGAGAGGAAGAACGTATTGATGTATGACCCTCTAGTACATTGAAACGCCTTCAGTTTTTATTTAATATGAAAGGGGAATATACCAAAAGACTTTCAACAGCAGAATAAAATCATCTGACTTGATTTTTAGGTTAAGTTGCTGTACCAAAATAAATTTGCAGGGAGAAAGGAGTGCAGTATGTGTGGAAGTGGGGTTATCCATCAAGTCAATAATTCAGGAACATATGATGGTGTTTTTAGCATACTGGGTGGTAATAGAAGTGGTGAGGTATGGTTTTTATTTTGTATCTATTTTGATGGTGAATATTCTGGTGAACAGGATGGGGTATGTGCAGGACAGACAATATCAACATTTATTTTACCTGCACAAACAGAAGGGTGGAGTCTTCATTCCCTGATATGGAGAGAATTCTGAGTTCAAATGTTCTTTCTGATTAAATGGCATAGTGATGATGAGGATTTAGTCAGACAGTGAAAGAGAGCAGTAAGCATAGTGTTAAGCGGTAAGACATTATAATACATTTGAACATCAAAAAAAGTTGTGTTGGATCACCCGTTTATGTGAGTAAATAAATAAATAAAGCTTCCTGGGGTTCTGATAGAGGTAAAGAAGACTACTATATGATCCAAAGGGGCACGTGCACCAAATGTTGATAGCAGCAATATCCACAATAGCCAAACTATGGAAAGAACCTAGATGCCCATCAACAAATGAATGGTATATATTTCAAATTCAAGTCAGAGATGAAAGAAACATCTGGACTCTGTCCTCAGGTACAGGCAGTATTCTGAACTGAGGCTAGAACCAGAGACCATTCTAATGAAAGGCCTCCACAGGTGGGCTCCGACTCAGTTTCCTGTATGTATATTCATTCATGAAATCGCTCTGCGGGTCAACATGCAGAACAAAACCATTTAATAAAAGTGACAATGAGGAGAGGAAAGGGAGGCCAGAAGGCTTGTGAATGTGGAGAGAGGAGGAGCCAGGGGAGGAGGGGGGAGGGGCGGCGGAAAAACTGAGAATGCCTCCCTGTGCTCCTTGCTGCCAGGGAGGTCTGAGGGACTAGTTTCTACCTGGGATCCCAAGTCCAGTACAAAAGTGGCGGGGCCACAGCTCGGGATGAGGGAAGGGGGTCCTCGGCACACGCGCGTGAAGGTGCCAAACGAAGGGGGCTATTGCGCTCGCTGGGGGGGGCACCTCGCCTGGCTCCATCCCCGGCCCGACCCCGTGGGGACCCGGGTGTGGCGCGTCGTCCGGGGTGGTCCCGCTGCCCCGGGGGTCGCGGGAGGCTGGGTCCCGACACCCCCGCGAGCTCGCGGCCCGCGCTTTCTGCTCCAGGTGAGGGCGCAGCGCGGTGTCACTTTACCTGCTCGCAGAGGGTCGTCCTGAGAAGCCATGGGGCAGGGCGGGGCAGCGGGCCGTGGGAGCGGGACAGTGCGGCCTCAGAAGCTGGGCTGGAGCGCGGGAGTGCGGGTGTCCTGCAGTGCGGACTGGGCTGCAGCAGAGCACAGCGGAGCTGCGCCCCTCCTCCGCCAGCTCCTCCACCTCCTCTCAGACTCTCCGCTGCGTCCTCCTCCTCGAGCTCACTCCCGGATTCTGCAATTAGCAAAGCCCCTTCTCCGGACCGCCCACGCCCTCGCCCACCTCCCCCTCCGTCCTGAGGCGCGGGCCCGGGGCACGGGCACCGGGAAAGCCCGGGGGCCTTGCGAGGGTGGCCAGCGCCAGCGCTGAGCGGCCTCCTAGCCTGGCTCCCCGAGCGGGTGTCCACCTGCTACCTGGCTGCAAAAAGATCATCAGCCCTAAACCCCGGGTGCACTCTCGGGTCACTTCGCTGGCTTCCTGATTGTGCCCAAAGCCGGGAACCAGCTCCCCCAGCACAGGCCTGGGCTGAGATGCTTGCCCGCGATCTGTTTAAGCAGTCTCCTCCTCTCCAGGCAGGGTCCGCCATTGCATGATGGCACCCACGAATCACTCAGACCTGGATGTTTTGGTTTTTTGTTTCTTTTTTGGTTATTGGTTATTACATGACCTCCATGGTAGGGGATCCACAAAGGGAGTGAAAAGAGGACGCCTGATGCATACGCATATGGCCATTCTAGAAAAAGAGCTTGGGGTTCTCTGGGAAGCGCGGCATTGGTCCTTGCACTATGGTTTTGCTGCATCAAATAGTTCCTTCTTCTTCAAATATAAATATATAAATATATTGATCAAGTCACTCGCATGTCTTAGGAGAATGTCATACCTTTAGTAGCAAACTTGAAATCTTGGACATTGGTTTTGATTTTTGTTTTGGTTTGATTTGGTTCGGTTTTTGTAATTTTAAAAATCCCTCCAGCCCAAGGCTCTGTCTGACCTGAGTGCTTTCTGCTGTTTCTGCAACAAAACTGTCAGGGCAGCGAAAACTCTCATTGTTTACAGTGGCGCCCCCTTCTGAACACTTTGTTAATAAAAAGCTTTTTTTTTTTTTTTTTTTTTTTGGCTATTGTAAATGTGAAACAACAATGAGGTATTTCAAAGAGGTGAACCACACCCTTTCTCTAAGGGTGGGGTAAGGGTTACTCAAAAAGGAACTTGACAAGGCTTTTAAAGATACCGACAATCATTATAACATAACGTGACTGATTGTTACCGTGCTCTTAACTGGGCAAAGACTTGTTGGCTTCCAAGAAAGACGAACATAGTTGAGATGGTTCTAGCGGCCTTCTAGCACAGGGTCTCATGAGGCAGGGATTCTAGCCACTGGCTGTGCAAGGCATGAGGACTGCTAGTGATTCTATTTTTTCCTCTGCAGAATGGGTCTTTCTACATTCCAGGTCCTTTCTACCCCAATAAATAATGCGGCGATTCTCTCAGTGAGTTGTACTTTTGGTTTAAACAGCCAACTGTCTCTTAAAAAGGACTTTTGTTTAAAGTCCTTTAAAAAAAAAGTCCTTTCAAAAAATTTTTTTTTACTTTTTATTTTTAAATCGCATATGTTTACTCTGATCCTGGAACTTTGTCATTTTGACCTTCTCTGCTGATTAAAATATTCTTCATCATCAGCACCTACTGCTCTCCTCTCCTGGTGGTCTCTCCGGAAGGGGTCTTCTCTAGCTCTTCTAGCAGAGGATGGGCACTTCCCCTCTACCCCTGTTACCGGACCAACCTTACCTATCCTGCAGGGTCTGGTCGGCCTGGCCTTTTATCTGTTGTTCTCTTCTGAGTGGTTAGATTTCATAGACACCGTGGTTTGCTTTTGTCAGGATTTACCCTGGACTATCAAAACCCTTATCTTGTGCCAGTGAAGCCTAAGAAACAGTCCTGATGAGAGAACCAGGAACTCGAACAGATCATATTTATCCTGAATGTTCCGTCCAAAATGAAGAATACATTTCTGAGGAGCCTCAAGATCTCTCAGAAGGGAAGTTTCACCAACTCTGTCATGTAGGGGCATCAATTCTGATTCTGTGTCAATTTTCCTACCTTCCCAGCTAGTAATTCTCTTTCTCAGAAAGCCCACTCTCAACCGTTTCCTCTCTCAAAGGCAGTTGCTCTTAGAGTCTGCACATGGCACTTGGGGCCTGCTGGTCGTTGACTACTGCTCTCTGTACCTTGGGTCTACCAGCTGCGGGGCATCAAGATGAGAACGTCTCTTGTTCTAAGACTTAATATAGTTTGGGGCACATGGTAAGCAATAATCACTTTTTTAGTTGATCCAAGTGTTCGACCTTTCTTAATTATTCTAGTACCACAGTTTACTTGTTCTAAGATTTGTCCTCCCCCCTCATTCTAATATCTCTTGCACTTGATGACATATCCTAGTTTAACTTAAGACAGCATTTCTCTTTCTTAGTCGAACATAAACTATAGTGCATCTTACCCTTGATGAAAGCTAGGTTGCAATTAAATACCCTATTATGGTTACGATTCTGATATTTGAAATCCTCCGGTAGCTCCCTGTGCCCCCACAGTGTAGTAGCTCACCTCCTCGGCATAGTATACAAACCATCTCACCCCCAGAGTTAACCCCGGGGCCTAGTCTCCATCCCCAGGTGATGCTGCCATATCAGCTGTCCATTGTCATGAACTTGCTGTAGTTTCCCGAATGCACTGTGCTGCCTCCTGGCACTTTGAAACTTGACACACTCATCCTCATTCTTTGCTTTGCCCTTGTCTATCACCTCCCCTCAAAATCTGTTCCTAAGTGCCTTTTCCCAGCTCCAACCTACCCTTGGCAGTCTTTTATCTCCCTGTGGTAAAACCTGTCACACTGCACCATGGACATGTCCGTTGTCCTCCTGAGAAGAGAAAAGGGACAGTGAGGGCCCGCCAGCATTTGCAGCTCTAGTGCAGAGCCCCATGCCTGGCTTGCAGGAAATGCCAGATCATGAAGACAAACGGAGATCATCCTCTGGCTAAAACCAGCTCTTCTTTGCCTACCGCAGGGTTGGATCAATAAAGAGCAGCCCGTTATTATTGCTGTTTTTCTAGGGATTTTTTACCCATATATTTCCCAGGTCTTGACTCTTTTTATAGCACTTTAATTCAGGCTTCAACCACTTCTTAGTCTGATCAGGTGAAATCATTTTCCTTCCCATAGCCTCGGTGTATTTCACACCTAGTGAATCTTTTTTGATAGATCTTATTTATCCATTTGACAGATCACAAGTAGGTAGAGAGGCAGGCAGATATGGGGGGGGGGAAGCAAGCTCCCCGCTGAGCAGAGAGCCCGATGTGGGGCTCCATCCCAGGACCCGGAAATCATGACCTGAGCCGAAGGCAGAGGCCTAAACCACTGAGCCACCCAGGAGCCCCCATCCTGGTAATTTTTAATCAACGTGGATTTGCTGCATCAAATAGTTCCTTCTTCTTCAAATATAAATATATAAATATATTGATCAAGTCACTCGCATGTCTTAGGAGAATGTCATACCTTTAGTAACAAACTTGAAATCTTGGACATTGGTTTTGATTTTTGTTTTGGTTTGATTTGGTTTTGTTTTTGTAATTTTAAAAATCCCTCCAGCCCTTGGCTGTGTCTGACCTGAGGGCTTTCTGCGGTTTCTGCAACAAAACTGTCAGGGCAGCGAAAACTCTCATTGTTTACAGTGGCGCCCCCTTCTGAACACTTTGTTAATAAAAAGCTTTTTTTTTTTTTTTTTTTTTTTTGGCTATTGTAAATGTGAAACAACAATGAGGTATTTCAAAGAGGTGAACCACAGGTAAATTTCTCTAAGTGTGGGTGAGGGTTACTCAAAAAGGAACTTGACAAGGCTTTTAAAGATACCGACAATCATTATAACATAACGTGACTGATTGTTACCGTGCTCTTAACCTGGCAAACACTTGTTGGCTTCCAAGAAAGACGAACATAGTTGAGATGGTTCTAGCGGCCTTCTAGCACAGGGTCTCATGAGGCAGGGATTCTAGCCACTGGTTGTGAAAGGCATGAGGCCTGTTAGTGATTCTATTTTTTCTTCTGCAAAATGGGTCTTTCTGCATTCCAGGTCCTTTCTACCCCAATAAATAATGCGGCGATTCTCTCAGTGAGTTGTACTTTTGGTTTAAACAGCCAACTGTCTCTTAAAAAGGACTTTTGTTTAAAGTCCTTTAAAAAAAAAGTCCTTTCAAAAAAAATTTTTTTTTTAATTTTTATTTTTTAATCCCATATGTTTACTCTGATCCTGGAACTTTGTCATTTTCACCTTCACTGCTGATTAAAATATTCTTCATCATCAGCACCTACTGCTCTCCTCTCCTGGTGGTCTCTCCGGAAGGGGTCTTCTCTAGCTCTTCTAGCAGAGGATGGGCACTTCCCCTCTACCCCTGTTGCCAGACCAACCTTACCTATCCTGCAGGGTCAGGTCGGCCTGGCCTTATATCTGTTGTTCTTTTCTGAGTGGTTAGTTTTTCATAGATAACGTGCTTTGCTT
This sequence comes from Mustela nivalis, assembly GCF_964662115.1. Classification (NCBI taxonomy): domain Eukaryota; kingdom Metazoa; phylum Chordata; class Mammalia; order Carnivora; family Mustelidae; genus Mustela; species Mustela nivalis. The sequence continues at coordinate 18,727 of NW_028135549.1, read as the reverse complement.
TTGTCAGGATTTACCCTGGACTATCAAAACCCTTATCTTGTGCCAGTGAATCCTAAGAAACAGACCTGATGAGAGAACCTGGAACTCGAACAGATCATATTTTTCCTGAATGTTCCGTCCAAAATGAGGAATACATTTCTGAGGAGCCTCAAGATCTCTGAGAAGGGAAGTTTCACCAACTCTGTCACGTAGGGGCATCAATTCTGATTCTGTGTCAATTTTCCTACTTTCCCAGCTAGTAATTCTCTTCCTCAGAAAGCCCACTCTCAACCGTTTCCTCTCTCAAAGGCAGTTGCTCTTAGAGTCTGCACATGGCACTTGGGGCCTGCTTGTTGTTGGCTACTGCCCTCTGTACCTTGGGTCTACCAGCTGCGGGGCATCAAGATGAAATCGTCTCTTGTTCTAAGACTTAATATAGTTTGGGGCACATGGTAAGCAATAATCACTTTTTTAGTTGATCCAAGTGTTCGACCTTTCTTAATTATTCTAGTACCACAGTTTACTTGTTCTAAGATTTGTCCTCCCCCCCCCATTCTAATAACTCTTGCACTTGATGACATATCCTAGTTTAACTGACAGCATTTCTCTTTCTTAGTCGAACATAAACTATAGTGCATCTTACCCTTGATGAAAGCTAGGTTGCATTTAAATACTCTATTATGGTTACGATTCTGATTTTTGAAATCCTCCGGTAGCTCCCTGTGCCCCCACAGTGTAGTACCTCACCTTCTCGGCATAGTATACAAACCAGCTCACCCCCAGTGTTAACCCCGGGGCTCAGCCTCCATCCCCAGGTGATGCTGCCAGATCAGCTGCCCGTTGTCCTGAACTTGCTGTAGATTCCCGAATGCACTGTGCTGCCTCCTGGCACTTTGAAAGTGACACACTCATCCCCATTCTTCGCTTTGCCCTTGTCTATCACCTCCCCTCAAAATCTGTTCCTAAGTGCCTTTTCCCAGCTCCAACCTACCCTTGGCAGTCTTTTATCTCCCTGTGGTAAAACCTGTCACACTGCACCATGGACATGCCCATTGTCCCCCTGAGAAGAGAAAAGGGACAGTGAGGGCCCGCCAGCATTTGCAGCTCTAGTGCAGAGCCCCATGCCTGGCTTGCAGGAAATGCCAGATCATGAAGACAAACGGAGATCATCCTCTGGCTAAAACCAGCTCTTCTTTGCCTACCGCAGGATCTGCTTCAATACAGAGCAGCCCGTTATTATTGCTGTTTTTCTAGGGATTTTTTACCCATATATTTCCCAGGTCTTGACTCTTTTTGTAGCACTTTAATTCAGGCTTCAACCACTTCCTAGTCAGATCAGGTGAAATCATTTTCCTTCCCATAGCCTCGGTGTATTTCACACCTAGTGAATCTTTTTTGAAAGATCTTATTTACCCATTTGACAGATCAAAAGTAGGTAGAGAGGCAGGCAGAGAGAGGGGTGGGGGAGCAGGCTCCCCGCTGAGCAGAGAGCCCGATGTTGGGCTCCATCCTAGGACCCTGAAATCATGACCTGAGCCGAAGGCAGAGGCCTAAACCACTGAGCCACCCAGGAGCCCCCATATCTCGTAATTTTTAATCAACTTGCAAAAAGTATTGTACATATTTATGAAGTTCAAACAAATTCTGTGAAACCGTAGATGGACTTAAAGATACTATTATGTATCAAATATTGTAAAAATTAAGCAAGGAAATAGCAAACATAAAATAACCAAAGCATACAAACTTGGGTAGATACAATAGGTGTGATCATGTTCTACTTCATAAAGAGATGAGTTAATAGATAAATAGAAGTAACTAGACTTTTTAGACGTTAATAAAACTTTGCCTGTTATTTCGTAGCTATATAAAATATATGGTTTTCTAACAAAAACGCTTATCTTAAAAATATTTAAAAATAAATTTCAGGCTACTCATAAGGTTCTATTTACTTTTCCACTGAAGGAAAAGCTGGTTGTTGTAGTTGTAGTTGTTTGTTTGTTTTAGTCTCCTCCTAGTTTTTATTATTATAATGTGGAATGAGGAATGTTAAATTGAAAAGTGAATTATTTTATAGACAAAATTCATTACTTGATTCACTTCCTGGTACAGCAGATGGAACTCCTGAAAACATGCCCTTTTGCCTTACAGAAGAGTAACAGTTATGCTTACTTCTGAAACATGCTTGGTGGTGGCCCTAAATAGTGACACCATACTAAACATTTTGAATATTTGCAATTAATTTTCATAGTCATAGGGCTCCAAAAGGCACTGCTAGTCTCTTAGTAGGTATTTCAATAAAGCTAAACGTTGCCTGACTGTTTAAAAATATTAACAAGGCACAAAACATGGCAGAAGTATTGTCCTCAGATATTATTTTTTTCCATATGCTCCTGATTCCAGACATGACACGTTATTTTTTAAAATTTTTTTATAAAAGATTTTATTTATTTCCTTGACAGAGATCACAAGTAGGCAGGGTCAGGCAGAGTGAGAGGGGGGAAGCAGGCTCCCTGATGAGCTGAGGGCCCGATGTGGGACTCGATCCAAGGATTCTGGGATCATGACCTGAGCCGAAGGCAGAGGCTTTAACCCACTGAGCCACCCAGGTGCCCCCATGACAAGTTTTTTTTTTTTAAAGATTTTATTTATTTATTTGACAGAGAGAGAGATTACAAGTAGGCAGAGAGGCAGGCAAAGAGAGAGAGGAGGTAGCAGGCTCCCCGTTGAGCAGAGAGCCCAATGTGGGGCTCCATCCCAGGACCCTGAGATCATGACCTGAGCTGAAGGCAGCGGCTTAACCCACAAGCCACCCAGCAACCCGACAAGTTATTTTTGATAGATATATATAGAATGTATTTTCCAGTTATAAGAAAAATGGTTCTGCTCTTTTTAACCTTTTTTAAAAATTACATAATTTTTTTAAATTTAAATTTCATTTTTTAATGTTTTACCTTTCTTTTCTTTTTTTAAAAAAGATTTTATTTATTTATTTGACAGACAGAGATCACAAGTCGGCAGAGAGACAGGCAGAGAGAGAGGGAGAGAGAAGCAGGCTTCCTGCAGAGCAGAGAGCCCGATGCAGGGCTCAATTCCAGGACCCTGAGATCATGACCCAAGCCGAAGGCAGCAGCCCAAACCACTGAGCCACCCAGGCACCCCAATGTTTTACTTTTCAATATACTACTTAGAATATAAACCCTATTCCATTTTGTAAGAAGGTTACCATTTAAAAAATGGTAATTTTCTCATTGTGTCTTCCCCTCTCATTGCTTTATTTTGAATAAAACATTTTACAATAAACATAACTGATGCTTTCCTTTTGATGGTCCCTCTGTTGGGCATATTGTATATGAGCCATGACAATTAGTTTTACAACATTTATTCATGTTTGTTGATATGTTTTATCATAACTAATTTTCCCTCCCTTATCTAGATTCCCCAGCTTTCAGACAGGTGGACACTTAATAAACCATACCCAAGGAATGTATCAAGTACTTCTTAGACATTCTCTCAGATCCTTGAGGTCTCATTTTGCCTAGGGATTTGCAATAGGTTCTGCCAGAGGCACCACTGTGACAACTGATGTCCATGGTCTATCTCCTGCTAAGCTCAAGAGGTCACTGGTTTCCAAGTTTATCTATACAATTAATGCACTCCATCAAGTTCTTTTTTTTTTTAATATTAACAAACTTATTTTAAAGTTTATATGGAGAGGCAAAGACTCACAATAGTCAACATAGTGTTGAAGGAGAACAAAGACTGAGGACTGACTTCAAAGTTTACCATAAGGATGGGGCGCCTGGTTGGCTCAGTGGGTTAAGCTTCTGCCTTTGGCTCAGGTCATGATCCCAGGGGCCTGGGATCAAGTCCCGTATTGGGCTCTCTGCTCAGCAGGGAGCCTGCTTCTCCTCATTTCTCTCTCTGTCTGTCTCTCTGCCTATTTGTGATCTCTCTCTCTGTCAAATAAATAAATAAAATCTTTAAAAAAAGTATACCATAACGATAATTGGAAGCAAGATATTGTAATACCACAGAAAGACTAGATTAAAGGAACAGAATATATATTATCAATTATATTTTATATTTAATATAAAAGCAAATCAATACAAGAGAGCAAAATACAACCTTTTAAACAAATGGTTCTGGAGTAATGGTGAAGCTAAAGGTAAAAATATAAAATAAAAATAAAATAAATAATAAAATAAAATAAATCCAGGCAGATATCATACACTCTTCACAAAAATTAACTCAGATTAAATTATAAACCTAAACATGAAACATGTAGAAGGTAATATAGAAGAAAATTTAAATGACCTTGGTTTTGGAAATAACTTTAGCTACAAAAGCACAAGCACTGAATTTAAAAATGTCTACTCTGTGAAACAATGCCAAGAGAATGAAAAGGCAAAGCACAGACTGTGAGAAAAAATTTGCAAAATACACATCTGGCAAAGGACAGTTAATCAAAAAGACACAAAGACCCCTTAAAACTCAACAATCGTGGAAAAACCTGATTAAAAATGAGCCAAAGACCTTAGCAGATACCTCACAAAAGACAATATTACAGATGGCAAATAAGCATATAAAAAGATGCTTCACATCATATGTCATCAGGAAAATGCAAATTAAAACAAAAAAGAGACACCAGTACATACCCAGAATCCAGAACACTGACAACAGAACACGAAATGTTGGTGAGGATGTGGAGCAACAGGAATGTTCTTCCATGTCTATTGAGAATAAAGAATGGAAAACAACTTGGCAGTTTCTTACAAAACTAAACATATTCTTGCCAGATGATTCAGCAGTAGCAGTTCTTGGTATTTATCCAAAGAAGATGAAACCTATACCCACAAAGATGTCTATAGCAGTTTTATTCATTACTGACAAAAGCTTGGAAGCAACCAAGATATCCTTTCATAGGTGAAAGTTCAAATAAAGGGTAGTACATGCAAACAATGGAATCTTATTTAATGCTAGAGAAATGAATTACCAAGCCATGAAAAGATATGGATATAAATATTTAATAAATATTTGATTTTAGGCTTCTACCAGTCTATCAATAGTATTAGTATATTTTAACAGTGAATGCTCAGCATTCACGAATTTACCTAATAAAATATTTGGGGTTCAATATTTGAAATACTTCAACCTCTATGATTATATTCCTAATAATTTTGAATTGGGGTAAATAAACCTTAATTTTTTGTAACTTGTTTCTTATTGCAAAAGAGCTCAATGAAATTTTAGAAAATAAAAATTTACAAAAAAAAAGTTTAGTTTACTATTGCCAAATAATTTAAAACTTTACCTTATATTCAAATACATATATTTTTCTAAATGGATTTATAGGCTACTAAAACCAAAAACTTTTAGTTATACTAGATTTCATATCATGCCATCAATGCCAGAAAGCCATCTGGCGATGACTTGTCTTAAATAGAGTTAAGATGGGTGTTATTACAATGCAAGATGGAAACAAAGATAGTATAACAATTGAGTGTTACATAACTTTTCTGTTTTGATCAAGTTACTAATTTCCAAAAGGCTTTTATCGGTGACACACTTGGGAATTTAACAAAACTTTTAAACTGGCATGTGCGACTCATTCCTAGAAAACAACACAATCAATAACACTTTCTTTAGATGAAATCATGACTATTTCTCCATTTGAATAAAAAAGGGAGCAACCCCAATAAGTTTATTGAACATGAAAAGTTGAAATGCTATAATGCTCCTAAGGAATTAAATGGTCCAGTCATGAATTACAAAAAAAGGATATAAATTACCAAAGTGATTGTATAATTGGAATGTACAACTGCCCATTATCGTTCAATAGTGTAGGCTTGTACAAGAACTCTATAAAAGAACTCCACTTCTAAACCGTGGAAAATATGTTCCCTTTCCCCCTATATACAACTATTAAGCCATTCATTTAGCTTTTAAAATATCCACTTAATACAGGCTTTTTACTCATTTGCACAAAGACCGAGGAAGTGAAGGAGGGTGTTATACAAATATTAAAGGAAAAGATTGCTCTAGGCAGAGCAAGTAAGTATATAGACTTTGTGTGAACAGCTGGTCTGTTACTTTTGAGGAAAAACAAGGAGGCCAATGAGGAGTTCATAGTGGTGGAGAGAGGAAGAACGTATTGATGTATGACCCTCTAGTACATTGAAACGCCTTCAGTTTTTATTTAATATGAAAGGGGAATATACCAAAAGACTTTCAACAGCAGAATAAAATCATCTGACTTGATTTTTAGGTTAAGTTGCTGTACCAAAATAAATTTGCAGGGAGAAAGGAGTGCAGTATTTGTGGAAGTGGGGTTATCCATCAAGTCAATAATTCAGGAACATATGATGGTGTTTTTAGCATACTGGGTGGTAATAGAAGTGGTGAGGTATGGTTTTTATTTTGTATCTATTTTGATGGTGAATATTCTGGTGAACAGGATGGGGTATGTGCAGGACAGACAATATCAACATTTATTTTACCTGCACAAACAGAAGGGTGGAGTCTTCATTCCCTGATATGGAGAGAATTCTGAGTTCAAATGTTCTTTCTGATTAAATGGCATAGTGATGATGAGGATTTAGTCAGACAGTGAAAGAGAGCAGTAAGCATAGTGTTAAGCGGTAAGACATTATAATACATTTGAACATCAAAAAAAGTTGTGTTGGATCACCCGTTTATGTGAGTAAATAAATAAATAAAGCTTCCTGGGGTTCTGATAGAGGTAAAGAAGACTACTATATGATCCAAAGGGGCACGTGCACCAAATGTTGATAGCAGCAATATCCACAATAGCCAAACTATGGAAAGAACCTAGATGCCCATCAACAAATGAATGGTATATATTTCAAATTCAAGTCAGAGATGAAAGAAACATCTGGACTCTGTCCTCAGGTACAGGCAGTATTCTGAACTGAGGCTAGAACCAGAGACCATTCTAATGAAAGGCCTCCACAGGTGGGCTCCGACTCAGTTTCCTGTATGTATATTCATTCATGAAATCGCTCTGCGGGTCAACATGCAGAACAAAACCATTTAATAAAAGTGACAATGAGGAGAGGAAAGGGAGGCCAGAAGGCTTGTGAATGTGGAGAGAGGAGGAGCCAGGGGAGGAGGGGGGAGGGGCGGCGGAAAAACTGAGAATGCCTCCCTGTGCTCCTTGCTGCCAGGGAGGTCTGAGGGACTAGTTTCTACCTGGGATCCCAAGTCCAGTACAAAAGTGGCGGGGCCACAGCTCGGGATGAGGGAAGGGGGTCCTCGGCACACGCGCGTGAAGGTGCCAAACGAAGGGGGCTATTGCGCTCGCTGGGGGGGGCACCTCGCCTGGCTCCATCCCCGGCCCGACCCCGTGGGGACCCGGGTGTGGCGCGTCGTCCGGGGTGGTCCCGCTGCCCCGGGGGTCGCGGGAGGCTGGGTCCCGACACCCCCGCGAGCTCGCGGCCCGCGCTTTCTGCTCCAGGTGAGGGCGCAGCGCGGTGTCACTTTACCTGCTCGCAGAGGGTCGTCCTGAGAAGCCATGGGGCAGGGCGGGGCAGCGGGCCGTGGGAGCGGGACAGTGCGGCCTCAGAAGCTGGGCTGGAGCGCGGGAGTGCGGGTGTCCTGCAGTGCGGACTGGGCTGCAGCAGAGCACAGCGGAGCTGCGCCCCTCCTCCGCCAGCTCCTCCACCTCCTCTCAGACTCTCCGCTGCGTCCTCCTCCTCGAGCTCACTCCCGGATTCTGCAATTAGCAAAGCCCCTTCTCCGGACCGCCCACGCCCTCGCCCACCTCCCCCTCCGTCCTGAGGCGCGGGCCCGGGGCACGGGCACCGGGAAAGCCCGGGGGGCTTGCGAGGGTGGCCAGCGCCAGCGCTGAGCGGCCTCCTAGCCTGGCTCCCCGAGCGGGTGTCCACCTGCTACCTGGCTGCAAAAAGATCATCAGCCCTAAACCCCGGGTGCACTCTCGGGTCACTTCGCTGGCTTCCTGATTGTGCCCAAAGCCGGGAACCAGCTCCCCCAGCACAGGCCTGGGCTGAGATGCTTGCCCGCGATCTGTTTAAGCAGTCTCCTCCTCTCCAGGCAGGGTCCGCCATTGCATGATGGCACCCACGAATCACTCAGACCTGGATGTTTTGGTTTTTTGTTTCTTTTTTGGTTATTGGTTATTACATGACCTCCATGGTAGGGGATCCACAAAGGGAGTGAAAAGAGGACGCCTGATGCATACGCATATGGCCATTCTAGAAAAAGAGCTTGGGGTTCTCTGGGAAGCGCGGCATTGGTCCTTGCACTATGGTTTTGCTGCATCAAATAGTTCCTTCTTCTTCAAATATAAATATATAAATATATTGATCAAGTCACTCGCATGTCTTAGGAGAATGTCATACCTTTAGTAGCAAACTTGAAATCTTGGACATTGGTTTTGATTTTTGTTTTGGTTTGATTTGGTTCGGTTTTTGTAATTTTAAAAATCCCTCCAGCCCATGGCTCTGTCTGACCTGAGTGCTTTCTGCTGTTTCTGCAACAAAACTGTCAGGGCAGCGAAAACTCTCATTGTTTACAGTGGCGCCCCCTTCTGAACACTTTGTTAATAAAAAGCTTTTTTTTTTTTTTTTTTTTTTTGGCTATTGTAAATGTGAAACAACAATGAGGTATTTCAAAGAGGTGAACCACACCCTTTCTCTAAGGGTGGGGTAAGGGTTACTCAAAAAGGAACTTGACAAGGCTTTTAAAGATACCGACAATCATTATAACATAACGTGACTGATTGTTACCGTGCTCTTAACTGGGCAAAGACTTGTTGGCTTCCAAGAAAGACGAACATAGTTGAGATGGTTCTAGCGGCCTTCTAGCACAGGGTCTCATGAGGCAGGGATTCTAGCCACTGGCTGTGCAAGGCATGAGGACTGCTAGTGATTCTATTTTTTCCTCTGCAGAATGGGTCTTTCTACATTCCAGGTCCTTTCTACCCCAATAAATAATGCGGCGATTCTCTCAGTGAGTTGTACTTTTGGTTTAAACAGCCAACTGTCTCTTAAAAAGGACTTTTGTTTAAAGTCCTTTAAAAAAAAAGTCCTTTCAAAAAATTTTTTTTTACTTTTTATTTTTAAATCGCATATGTTTACTCTGATCCTGGAACTTTGTCATTTTGACCTTCTCTGCTGATTAAAATATTCTTCATCATCAGCACCTACTGCTCTCCTCTCCTGGTGGTCTCTCCGGAAGGGGTCTTCTCTAGCTCTTCTAGCAGAGGATGGACACTTCCCCTCTACCCCTGTTACCGGACCAACCTTACCTATCCTGCAGGGTCAGGTCGGCCTGGCCTTTTATCTGTTGTTCTCTTCTGAGTGGTTAGATTTCATAGACACCGTGGTTTGCTTTTGTCAGGATTTACCCTGGACTATCAAAACCCTTATCTTGTGCCAGTGAAGCCTAAGAAACAGTCCTGATGAGAGAACCAGGAACTCGAACAGATCATATTTATCCTGAATGTTCCGTCCAAAATGAAGAATACATTTCTGAGGAGCCTCAAGATCTCTCAGAAGGGAAGTTTCACCAACTCTGTCAATTCTGATTCTGTGTCAATTTTCCTACCTTCCCAGCTAGTAATTCTCTTTCTCAGAAAGCCCACTCTCAACCGTTTCCTCTCTCAAAGGCAGTTGCTCTTAGAGTCTGCACATGGCACTTGGGGCCTGCTGGTCGTTGACTACTGCTCTCTGTACCTTGGGTCTACCAGCTGCGGGGCATCAAGATGAGAACGTCTCTTGTTCTAAGACTTAATATAGTTTGGGGCACATGGTAAGCAATAATCACTTTTTTAGTTGATCCAAGTGTTCGACCTTTCTTAATTATTCTAGTACCACAGTTTACTTGTTCTAAGATTTGTCCTCCCCCCTCATTCTAATATCTCTTGCACTTGATGACATATCCTAGTTTAACTTAAGACAGCATTTCTCTTTCTTAGTCGAACATAAACTATAGTGCATCTTACCCTTGATGAAAGCTAGGTTGCAATTAAATACCCTATTATGGTTACGATTCTGATATTTGAAATCCTCCGGTAGCTCCCTGTGCCCCCACAGTGTAGTAGCTCACCTCCTCGGCATAGTATACAAACCATCTCACCCCCAGAGTTAACCCCGGGGCCTAGTCTCCATCCCCAGGTGATGCTGCCATATCAGCTGTCCATTGTCATGAACTTGCTGTAGTTTCCCGAATGCACTGTGCTGCCTCCTGGCACTTTGAAACTTGACACACTCATCCTCATTCTTTGCTTTGCCCTTGTCTATCACCTCCCCTCAAAATCTGTTCCTAAGTGCCTTTTCCCAGCTCCAACCTACCCTTGGCAGTCTTTTATCTCCCTGTGGTAAAACCTGTCACACTGCACCATGGACATGTCCGTTGTCCCCCTGAGAAGAGAAAAGGGACAGTGAGGGCCCGCCAGCATTTGCAGCTCTAGTGCAGAGCCCCATGCCTGGCTTGCAGGAAATGCCAGATCATGAAGACAAACGGAGATCATCCTCTGGCTAAAACCAGCTCTTCTTTGCCTACCGCAGGGTTGGATCAATAAAGAGCAGCCCGTTATTATTGCTGTTTTTCTAGGGATTTTTTACCCATATATTTCCCAGGTCTTGACTCTTTTTATAGCACTTTAATTCAGGCTTCAACCACTTCTTAGTCTGATCAGGTGAAATCATTTTCCTTCCCATAGCCTCGGTGTATTTCACACCTAGTGAATCTTTTTTGATAGATCTTATTTATCCATTTGACAGATCACAAGTAGGTAGAGAGGCAGGCAGATATGGGGGGGGGGGGAAGCAAGCTCCCCGCTGAGCAGAGAGCCCGATGTGGGGCTCCATCCCAGGACCCGGAAATCATGACCTGAGCCGAAGGCAGAGGCCTAAACCACTGAGCCACCCAGGAGCCCCCATCCTGGTAATTTTTAATCAACGTGGATTTGCTGCATCAAATAGTTCCTTCTTCTTCAAATATAAATATATAAATATATTGATCAAGTCACTCGCATGTCTTAGGAGAATGTCATACCTTTAGTAACAAACTTGAAATCTTGGACATTGGTTTTGATTTTTGTTTTGGTTTGATTTGGTTTTGTTTTTGTAATTTTAAAAATCCCTCCAGCCCTTGGCTGTGTCTGACCTGAGGGCTTTCTGCGGTTTCTGCAACAAAACTGTCAGGGCAGCGAAAACTCTCATTGTTTACAGTGGCGCCCCCTTCTGAACACTTTGTTAATAAAAAGCTTTTTTTTTTTTTTTTTTTTTTTTTGGCTATTGTAAATGTGAAACAACAATGAGGTATTTCAAAGAGGTGAACCACAGGTAAATTTCTCTAAGTGTGGGTGAGGGTTACTCAAAAAGGAACTTGACAAGGCTTTTAAAGATACCGACAATCATTATAACATAACGTGACTGATTGTTACCGTGCTCTTAACCTGGCAAACACTTGTTGGCTTCCAAGAAAGACGAACATAGTTGAGATGGTTCTAGCGGCCTTCTAGCACAGGGTCTCATGAGGCAGGGATTCTAGCCACTGGTTGTGAAAGGCATGAGGCCTGTTAGTGATTCTATTTTTTCTTCTGCAAAATGGGTCTTTCTGCATTCCAGGTCCTTTCTACCCCAATAAATAATGCGGCGATTCTCTCAGTGAGTTGTACTTTTGGTTTAAACAGCCAACTGTCTCTTAAAAAGGACTTTTGTTTAAAGTCCTTTAAAAAAAAAGTCCTTTCAAAAAAAATTTTTTTTTTAATTTTTATTTTTTAATCCCATATGTTTACTCTGATCCTGGAACTTTGTCATTTTCACCTTCACTGCTGATTAAAATATTCTTCATCATCAGCACCTACTGCTCTCCTCTCCTGGTGGTCTCTCCGGAAGGGGTCTTCTCTAGCTCTTCTAGCAGAGGATGGGCACTTCCCCTCTACCCCTGTTGCCAGACCAACCTTACCTATCCTGCAGGGTCAGGTCGGCCTGGCCTTATATCTGTTGTTCTTTTCTGAGTGGTTAGTTTTTCATAGATAACGTGCTTTGCTTTTGTCAGGATTTACCCTGGACTATCAAAACCCTTATCTTGTGCCAGTGAATCCTAAGAAACAGACCTGATGAGAGAACCTGGAACTCGAACAGATCATATTTATCCTGAATGTTCCGTCCAAAATGAGGAATACATTTCTGAGGAGCCTCAAGATCTCTGAGAAGGGAAGTTTCACCAACTCTGTCACGTAGGGGCATCAATTCTGATTCTGTGTCAATTTTCCTACTTTCCCAGCTAGTAATTCTCTTCCTCAGAAAGCCCACTCTCAACCGTTTCCTCTCTCAAAGGCAGTTGCTCTTAGAGTCTGCACATGGCACTTGGGGCCTGCTTGTTGTTGGCTACTGCCCTCTGTACCTTGGGTCTACCAGCTGCGGGGCATCAAGATGAAATCGTCTCTTGTTCTAAGACTTAATATAGTTTGGGGCACATGGTAAGCAATAATCACTTTTTTAGTTGATCCAAGTGTTCGACCTTTCTTAATTATTCTAGTACCACAGTTTACTTGTTCTAAGATTTGTCCTCCCCCCCCCATTCTAATAACTCTTGCACTTGATGACATATCCTAGTTTAACTGACAGCATTTCTCTTTCTTAGTCGAACATAAACTATAGTGCATCTTACCCTTGATGAAAGCTAGGTTGCATTTAAATACTCTATTATGGTTACGATTCTGATTTTTGAAATCCTCCGGTAGCTCCCTGTGCCCCCACAGTGTAGTACCTCACCTTCTCGGCATAGTATACAAACCAGCTCACCCCCAGTGTTAACCCCGGGGCTCAGCCTCCATCCCCAGGTGATGCTGCCAGATCAGCTGCCCGTTGTCCTGAACTTGCTGTAGATTCCCGAATGCACTGTGCTGCCTCCTGGCACTTTGAAAGTGACACACTCATCCCCATTCTTCGCTTTGCCCTTGTCTATCACCTCCCCTCAAAATCTGTTCCTAAGTGCCTTTTCCCAGCTCCAACCTACCCTTGGCAGTCTTTTATCTCCCTGTGGTAAAACCTGTCACACTGCACCATGGACATGCCCATTGTCCCCCTGAGAAGAGAAAAGGGACAGTGAGGGCCCGCCAGCATTTGCAGCTCTAGTGCAGAGCCCCATGCCTGGCTTGCAGGAAATGCCAGATCATGAAGACAAACGGAGATCATCCTCTGGCTAAAACCAGCTCTTCTTTGCCTACCGCAGGATCTGCTTCAATACAGAGCAGCCCGTTATTATTGCTGTTTTTCTAGGGATTTTTTACCCATATATTTCCCAGGTCTTGACTCTTTTTGTAGCACTTTAATTCAGGCTTCAACCACTTCCTAGTCAGATCAGGTGAAATCATTTTCCTTCCCATAGCCTCGGTGTATTTCACACCTAGTGAATCTTTTTTGAAAGATCTTATTTACCCATTTGACAGATCAAAAGTAGGTAGAGAGGCAGGCAGAGAGAGGGGTGGGGGAGCAGGCTCCCCGCTGAGCAGAGAGCCCGATGTTGGGCTCCATCCTAGGACCCTGAAATCATGACCTGAGCTGAAGGCAGAGGCCTAAACCACTGAGCCACCCAGGAGCCCCCATATCTCGTAATTTTTAATCAACGTGCAAAAAGTATTGTACATATTTATGAAGTTCAAACAAATTCTGTGAAACCGTAGATGGACTTAAAGATACTATTATGTATCAAATATTGTAAAAATTAAGCAAGGAAATAGCAAACATAAAATAACCAAAGCATACAAACTTGGGTAGATACAATAGGTGTGATCATGTTCTACTTCATAAAGAGATGAGTTAATAGATAAATAGAAGTAACTAGACTTTTTAGACGTTAATAAAACTTTGCCTGTTATTTCGTAGCTATATAAAATATATGGTTTTCTAACAAAAACGCTTATCTTAAAAATATTTAAAAATAAATTTCAGGCTACTCATAAGGTTCTATTTACTTTTCCACTGAAGGAAAAGCTGGTTGTTGTAGTTGTAGTTGTTTGTTTGTTTTAGTCTCCTCCTAGTTTTTATTATTATAATGTGGAATGAGGAATGTTAAATTGAAAAGTGAATTATTTTATAGACAAAATTCATTACTTGATTCACTTCCTGGTACAGCAGATGGAACTCCTGAAAACATGCCCTTTTGCCTTACAGAAGAGTAACAGTTATGCTTACTTCTGAAACATGCTTGGTGGTGGCCCTAAATAGTGACACCATACTAAACATTTTGAATATTTGCAATTAATTTTCATAGTCATAGGGCTCCAAAAGGCACTGCTAGTCTCTTAGTAGGTATTTCAATAAAGCTAAACGTTGCCTGACTGTTTAAAAATATTAACAAGGCACAAAACATGGCAGAAGTATTGTCCTCAGATATTATTTTTTTCCATATGCTCCTGATTCCAGACATGACACGTTATTTTTTAAAATTTTTTTATAAAAGATTTTATTTATTTCCTTGACAGAGATCACAAGTAGGCAGGGTCAGGCAGAGTGAGAGGGGGGAAGCAGGCTCCCTGATGAGCTGAGGGCCCGATGTGGGACTCGATCCAAGGATTCTGGGATCATGACCTGAGCCGAAGGCAGAGGCTTTAACCCACTGAGCCACCCAGGTGCCCCCATGACAAGTTTTTTTTTTTTAAAGATTTTATTTATTTATTTGACAGAGAGAGAGATTACAAGTAGGCAGAGAGGCAGGCAAAGAGAGAGAGGAGGTAGCAGGCTCCCCGTTGAGCAGAGAGCCCAATGTGGGGCTCCATCCCAGGACCCTGAGATCATGACCTGAGCTGAAGGCAGCGGCTTAACCCACAAGCCACCCAGCAACCCGACAAGTTATTTTTGATAGATATATATAGAATGTATTTTCCAGTTATAAGAAAAATGGTTCTGCTCTTTTTAACCTTTTTTAAAAATTACATAATTTTTTTAAATTTAAATTTCATTTTTTAATGTTTTACCTTTCTTTTCTTTTTTTAAAAAAGATTTTATTTATTTATTTGACAGACAGAGATCACAAGTCGGCAGAGAGACAGGCAGAGAGAGAGGGAGAGAGAAGCAGGCTTCCTGCAGAGCAGAGAGCCCGATGCAGGGCTCAATTCCAGGACCCTGAGATCATGACCCAAGCCGAAGGCAGCAGCCCAAACCACTGAGCCACCCAGGCACCCCAATGTTTTACTTTTCAATATACTACTTAGAATATAAACCCTATTCCATTTTGTAAGAAGGTTACCATTTAAAAAATGGTAATTTTCTCATTGTGTCTTCCCCTCTCATTGCTTTATTTTGAATAAAACATTTCACAATAAACATAACTGATGCTTTCCTTTTGATGGTCCCTCTGTTGGGCATATTGTATATGAGCCATGACAATTAGTTTTACAACATTTATTCATGTTTGTTGATATGTTTTATCATAACTAATTTTCCCTCCCTTATCTAGATTCCCCAGCTTTCAGACAGGTGGACACTTAATAAACCATACCCAAGGGATGTATCAAGTACTTCTTAGACATTCTCTCAGATCCTTGAGGTCTCATTTTGCCTAGGGATTTGCAATAGGTTCTGCCAGAGGCACCACTGTGACAACTGATGTCCATGGTCTATCTCCTGCTAAGCTCAAGAGGTCACTGGTTTCCAAGTTTATCTATACAATTAATGCACTCCATCAAGTTCTTTTTTTTTTTAATATTAACAAACTTATTTTAAAGTTTATATGGAGAGGCAAAGACTCACAATAGTCAACATAGTGTTGAAGGAGAACAAAGACTGAGGACTGACTTCAAAGTTTACCATAAGGATGGGGCGCCTGGTTGGCTCAGTGGGTTAAGCTTCTGCCTTTGGCTCAGGTCATGATCCCAGGGGCCTGGGATCAAGTCCCGTATTGGGCTCTCTGCTCAGCAGGGAGCCTGCTTCTCCTCATTTCTCTCTCTGTCTGTCTCTCTGCCTATTTGTGATCTCTCTCTCTGTCAAATAAATAAATAAAATCTTTAAAAAAAGTATACCATAACGATAATTGGAAGCAAGATATTGTAATACCACAGAAAGACTAGATTAAAGGAACAGAATATATATTATCAATTATATTTTATATTTAATATAAAAGCAAATCAATACAAGAGAGCAAAATACAACCTTTTAAACAAATGGTTCTGGAGTAATGGTGAAGCTAAAGGTAAAAATATAAAATAAAAATAAAATAAATAATAAAATAAAATAAATCCAGGCAGATATCATACACTCTTCACAAAAATTAACTCAGATTAAATTATAAACCTAAACATGAAACATGTAGAAGGTAATATAGAAGTAAATTTAAATGACCTTGGTTTTGGAAATAACTTTAGCTACAAAAGCACAAGCACTGAATTTAAAAATGTCTACTCTGTGAAACAATGCCAAGAGAATGAAAAGGCAAAGCACAGACTGTGAGAAAAAATTTGCAAAATACACATCTGGCAAAGGACAGTTAATCAAAAAGACACAAAGACCCCTTAAAACTCAACAATCGTGGAAAAACCTGATTAAAAATGAGCCAAAGACCTTAGCAGATACCTCACAAAAGACAATATTACAGATGGCAAATAAGCATATAAAAAGATGCTTCACATCATATGTCATCAGGAAAATGCAAATTAAAACAAAAAAGAGACACCAGTACATACCCAGAATCCAGAACACTGACAACAGAACACGAAATGTTGGTGAGGATGTGGAGCAACAGGAATGTTCTTCCATGTCTATTGAGAATAAAGAATGGAAAACAACTTGGCAGTTTCTTACAAAACTAAACATATTCTTGCCAGATGATTCAGCAGTAGCAGTTCTTGGTATTTATCCAAAGAAGATGAAACCTATACCCACAAAGATGTCTATAGCAGTTTTATTCATTACTGACAAAAGCTTGGAAGCAACCAAGATATCCTTTCATAGGTGAAAGTTCAAATAAAGGGTAGTACATGCAAACAATGGAATCTTATTTAATGCTAGAGAAATGAATTACCAAGCCATGAAAAGATATGGATATAAATATTTAATAAATATTTGATTTTAGGCTTCTACCAGTCTATCAATAGTATTAGTATATTTTAACAGTGAATGCTCAGCATTCACGAATTTACCTAATAAAATATTTGGGGTTCAATATTTGAAATACTTCAACCTCTATGATTATATTCCTAATAATTTTGAATTGGGGTAAATAAACCTTAATTTTTTGTAACTTGTTTCTTATTGCAAAAGAGCTCAATGAAATTTTAGAAAATAAAAATTTACAAAAAAAAAAGTTTAGTTTACTATTGCCAAATAATTTAAAACTTTACCTTATATTCAAATACATATATTTTTCTAAATGGATTTATAGGCTACTAAAACCAAAAACTTTTAGTTATACTAGATTTCATATCATGCCATCAATGCCAGAAAGCCATCTGGCGATGACTTGTCTTAAATAGAGTTAAGATGGGTGTTATTACAATGCAAGATGGAAACAAAGATAGTATAACAATTGAGTGTTACATAACTTTTCTGTTTTGATCAAGTTACTAATTTCCAAAAGGCTTTTATCGGTGACACACTTGGGAATTTAACAAAACTTTTAAACTGGCATGTGCGACTCATTCCTAGAAAACAACACAATCAATAACACTTTCTTTAGATGAAATCATGACTATTTCTCCATTTGAATAAAAAAGGGAGCAACCCCAATAAGTTTATTGAACATGAAAAGTTGAAATGCTATAATGCTCCTAAGGAATTAAATGGTCCAGTCATGAATTACAAAAAAAGGATATAAATTACCAAAGTGATTGTATAATTGGAATGTACAACTGCCCATTATCGTTCAATAGTGTAGGCTTGTACAAGAACTCTATAAAAGAACTCCACTTCTAAACCGTGGAAAATATGTTCCCTTTCCCCCTATATACAACTATTAAGCCATTCATTTAGCTTTTAAAATATCCACTTAATACAGGCTTTTTACTCATTTGCACAAACACCCAGGAAGTGAAGGAGGGTGTTATACAAATATTAAAGGAAAAGATTGCTCTAGGCAGAGCAAGTAAGTATATAGACTTTGTGTGAACAGCTGGTCTGTTACTTTTGAGGAAAAACAAGGAGGCCAATGAGGAGTTCATAGTGGTGGAGAGAGGAAGAACGTATTGATGTATGACCCTCTAGTACATTGAAACGCCTTCAGTTTTTATTTAATATGAAAGGGGAATATACCAAAAGACTTTCAACAGCAGAATAAAATCATCTGACTTGATTTTTAGGTTAAGTTGCTGTACCAAAATAAATTTGCAGGGAGAAAGGAGTGCAGTATTTGTGGAAGTGGGGTTATCCATCAAGTCAATAATTCAGGAACATATGATGGTGTTTTTAGCATACTGGGTGGTAATAGAAGTGGTGAGGTATGGTTTTTATTTTGTATCTATTTTGATGGTGAATATTCTGGTGAACAGGATGGGGTATGTGCAGGACAGACAATATCAACATTTATTTTACCTGCACAAACAGAAGGGTGGAGTCTTCATTCCCTGATATGGAGAGAATTCTGAGTTCAAATGTTCTTTCTGATTAAATGGCATAGTGATGATGAGGATTTAGTCAGACAGTGAAAGAGAGCAGTAAGCATAGTGTTAAGCGGTAAGACATTATAATACATTTGAACATCAAAAAAAGTTGTGTTGGATCACCCGTTTATGTGAGTAAATAAATAAATAAAGCTTCCTGGGGTT